>NC_091122.1:38671789-38971789 GCF_040183065.1 Periplaneta americana
CCACCACCACTACCAAGTATGATCAATTATAGGCACTGCCCTTAAAGATGCTGACTACAACACCTTTGAAGAAGTACATGGTCTCTCCATCACTAGCACCACACCAATCTACAAGATACAGATTCATAATTGGTCCCACCATGAATTTCGAAATGAGTAAGGAACAGCCGGTAGAAGTAGATAAGAGAGGGAGGGGAAACTACAATCCCATCATCATCATTAAAAATGGCTCGACAGCCCAGTGTGGGCCCTTCCCTTATTTAGAAGCTTTCTGCATTCCTCCCTATTAAGAGCCTTGCCCTCCCAGTTTAACATCTTGGCAAGTACTGTCTTCCCATCTCAATTTAGGCCTTCCAACTCCCCTCTCGCCCTCTGGTTTTGTTTTAAAAATTCTTCTTGTAATTCTCTTATTATTCATTTGTATTATGTGCCCTGCCCATTTGAGTCTATTAAGTTTAATGAACTTAGGTTAGGATTGAATGGGACCGTCTAATGCTTATCTATTAATATTGTATTAATATACGAGGCCTGTCTAAAATGTATCCGACCTTAAATTTTCCCGCGCAAAGTAGTGATTCTAAGGCGGCACCACTGTGCACGGTGGAAGGAGGAACCGTAATGCGCATGCTTGAATTTTTTCACCGCATTCGCTTGTGCCAGTCACTGGCTGGTGGTCGCCAAGTAAGGTGCTGTTCTAAGTGTTTGTCGGATTTAGTTTTCTCGCAAGATGACTGAACGAATTGAGCAAAGATACTGCATCAAATTTTGTCAAAAGCTTGGTGATTCTCAAAGTCAAACAATTCGTAAGATTCAGCAGGTGTTTGGGGAAGATGCGATGGGTGTAACACAAATTAAGGAGTGGTTCAACTGATTCAAAGATGGCCGCACATCAGCGGAGAGTGAGCAGCGTTGTGGCAGGTCCCAAACTGCTCGGAGTGCAGCTGTTGTTGAGAGGGTGCGAAATTTGGTGATGGCAGATCGTCGTTTGACCGTGCGGGAGATTGTCGAAGAGGTTGGAGTGAGTAAAGATTCTGCACATGCAATTTTGCGTGATGATTTGAACATGAACTAAGTGGCTGCGAAATTCGTGCCCAAGTTGTTGTCCCCGGAACAAAAAGACCTCTGTCGTGACGTTGCACAGGACCTTCTGGACACCGCCAACACTGATCCTGGGTTTCTGAACACCGTGATAACTGGAGATGAGTCATGGGTGTACGGGTACGACCCTGAAACAAAAAGACAGTCGTCGCAATGGAAGCATCCCTAGTCTCCAAGGCCGAAGAAAGCGCGGCAGGTGCGAAGCAAAATCAAGGTGATGCTGACTGTTTTCTTTGATGTCCGTGGAATTGTGCATCACGAATACGCACCGGAAGGACAAATGGTGACAAAGGAGTACTATCACGATGTTCTCCGACGACTCTGTGATGCAGTTCGGCACAAAAGACCAGACATGTGGACGGCGAACAACTGGCACTTGCATCACGACAATGCCCCCACACATTCATCCCAATTGATCCACATTTTCTTGGCCAAACATGGAATTACAACTGTTCGCCAACCTCTCTACTCTCCAGACCTGGCTCCTTGCGACTTCTGGTTGTTTCCAAAATTGAAGACACCACTGAAAGGATCCTGTTTTGAGAGTAGAGAAGAGATAATGCGGAACGCGACGACGGAGCTGAACACCATTCCAAAAGAAGACTTCCAGAGGTGTTTCCGGCAGTGGAAGGATCGGTGGGCTAAATGTGTGCAAGCACAAGGGGCCTACTTTGAAGGGGATTAGGGTCCCAACCCCGTCAGGTATTTGAAATATTTTTTCTGGCTAAAGGTCGGATACTTTTTAGACAGGCCTCGTATTACAATTTATTGTTCATGAACGTTTTCGGCACATATATATGCCATCTTCAGATGTTAAAAGATAGTCTTAATACATACTTGATAATGCCATAATGGTAAAACATAAGTAACAGCGACATAACTGATATATACTATTCAAATGACCTTATGGATTACAATGTTCACACCGTTGTGAATTACACACTGTCCCTTCGTAATGAATTAAGCACACATACTAAATAAAACAATTAAAACAGAGATTTAAAAACATAAGCTTTGGCAATAGCAGATAATGCTTAATAGATTCAAAATGAATGTCATTAATGTCAATCACTTGATTGCATTATAAATACCACATTAAGATAATTAAATCTTCAGAATGACTAAAACAGAATATAAACCATGAGCTTTGACATACTGGCATGTGATAAAATTGACAAATAAATGTCATAATGTCAATCACTTATTTACATTTTAATAAAACATGTTGAAACAATCCCAGCGTATGTGGTGCTTACGTAGTGTGGTTTCAGTCATTAGCAGTTGGAGTGCAGTGATATTATTATCTGGTATCAGCTTACAATGTTGAGTTTTAACAATTTCATGTTGTCACTTCTCGAGTTTCAGAAATAGCCAGGCATACTGTGAACACGTGAAACATATTGGGATGTTATAAGTTAATGCTTTTTGTAATTTCTATATTTGAAAAGAAAATTGTGGAAGTAACTTACGTGCAGAAGCTTGTTGAATGATGCGTTCATGTCGGTGTTTCGGCTCGGACTGAAAATCAGGAAGTGTTTATATTGAACAACCTTAGACTAGTGGACATCTGGCGGTACCAGAAGTGGGGTTAGGGGTGAGGAAACCAGTATGGAAGTTTGCCATGTTTGTTTGTGTGGAATTAATTTAAATAAATTAAATAGAGGATTGGAAGTGTTACTTATTTGTTCATTTATGATAGAATTCCCCTTATTATAACTTTTAGCAATGTAATATTGTTCAGCCGTGTCGATTAAAGAACTATTATTAATGACCTCCAAAACTACCTGCTAAAAGAGCTTGAAGTAATTGGACTTCTGGTTGGACCAAGAGGTACCACTACTCTCTTCATGAAAGATGGTTTAAGATGCTTGGGATACTTCAATTTTTCTGGTTGTAACTTTAGCTGCTTCGAAAGTATCAATTGCTCTACTAAAGCATCACCTATATTCGTTAGCTCTTTTACTTTTTCGTAATATTATCTCGCTTTTAAAATTGGTATAGTTCTACTAATCTAAAAATGTATTCACAGCTCTGTATTTGTAGGAGTTTCACTTTTCAAAACAAAATTATGGTTCACTGAACTTGCAACCATAATTTTATATGCTTAAAGTACTCTTTGTCCTTCGTGGCAGCTCTCAAATGGTGAGAAGGTTTCTGAACTAAACCACCATGTCTGAGCATCCATCATAGTGATCTTTTGTGCAGCAGTCACCACTTGATACATTGCTACTGTCTTCAGTTTTTTGTCTTTCCACACCACCAAAAAAAGTATTTTCGTATATTCATATTTGGACAACACTTGCACACATATTAGGCGATTAAAAGACGATTAATTTAAATTAGGATGAGCAAGGTTAAATATCAAATGAACATTACTTACAACCACATACAATAAACAGTTTGATCTTGCTAATAATACCAATCTTTGAGTGCAATGAGGACAAAAAATAACAAATTAGTGGCAATGAAGATAAGAGTTGTGCCTACACACCACATGATGCTGTTCAAGCATTCATGGTTTCAGCACTCTTTTTTTGTTGGATTGTTTGCGGAGGGCTTCTGAAAAATGAAAAAAAATAAATAAATAAATAAAAACCTCGGTGATAGTGATGAAAATTTCCCAGAAAATTTTCCCCTTGTAGAATTTTTTTTTTTTTTTTTTTGGTTTACTGATTTTGCTAAGTTTTATAATTGTATTGATATAATTATAAACTTTACTGAAAATGTTATAATTTTTAAGCTATTTTTAATTCAGAGAATGCCTTAATTTCAATAATGACGATCTTGAAAGTCGTATTATTGTGGATATTATTTTATGCTCGACCATGCCGAAATGTAGTAATTATACACCTGGTAGCAGTCCTTTAATGCATGTCATTAAAGTATACTTATTCATTAAAGTTCAGGTTTTCGATTATTTTCGGATATGCAATCAAAAGACAACTATCGAAAGGTCACGGAGGCTGGAAATCCAATACTGTCGCAAAAGGTTATGTTCTGTTACTATAATAATTAGCGTTAATTGTAAATAATATTCAAATAAATTCAATTTGTCATCTCGTTTTTCAATGTCGAATTCAATTTCAAGGTTATATCAAGACTAATGTTTATCTTACTCTCTAGATTATATCAAGGTCTCGACATTCGTTTCCCGGAAAAAATCAATACTTTCCCGTCAGCACACATCTCACAATTCATGAGGTAGGCTATTGTACTCACTCACATAACAATAACATGAATATTTATGAATAATTTCAAGTTAGAAATATGGTCGAGCATAAAAAGTCGTATGAAACTTTCCTATAATGGTAATCAAGACGCTCGTATGAAAATTATGAAACTCGCTTGCACTCATTTCATAAACATTCTCGCGTCTTAATTACTACCATTATAGGCTCATTGCATAATGTACTATCACAGTCTACTATATACAGTCGCGAAGCTTGAGGTGTTTTTTTGCAAATCTCGTGATAAAGCGCTCCAAGCGGTTAGCAACTAGAAACAATAGACTGTCCATGGTCGACTTTCGACTGTGTCGTATTTCTATCGAGTGCTAGCTCGTTGCATATTTCACATTGATGCTTTTGAAATGTTCGTTATTGGTTGTAATGAAAATGTTAATGGCTAAAATATAATAATTGGAATAATAATATGAGACAAGGAGGAGACGTTTGTAGTGCTATAAATTGTAGCAACAGTAAGAGAAAGAGGCCAGAGTTATCCTTTTTCCGATTTCCGAAAGATTCAGAAAGGTTCCTGGGTTTCCACAAGAATGCTGTGCAAAAACAAAACTCTTAATTTTGAAGTTCTTTGTGACTGTTAGAATACATTATATCCTTAAATTTCACAATGAAATGTTTCAGTCTAACCGAAAGGACATTAGATACCGGTTAAAGTTCTGTCACTTAGGCTGCTAAATTTCCAGAGAAATAAAGGTTAGGTCTACTTTTTTTTTTCAGAGGATATATTTTTAATTGTAGCTATTAATTTTGTTATTATTTTTATGTGTTATTTTACTAAAGACGTAGAAAAATTAAGTTTATTTTAATGAAATTTATTGATCACGTTTTATTTTCAATTCTGGTGGGATTATTATTGCTTAGGCCTACTTTTTTTTTTTTTTTCAAAGGATATGTTTTTAATTATAGCTGTTAATTTTGTTGTTATTTTTATTTGTTGCTTTACTAGAGACGTAGAAAAAGTCTGTTACAATAAAATTTATTGATCACGTTTTAGTTCCAATTCTGGTGTGATTATTATTGCTTAACCTCATCCCACTTTGTTACCTACGTAAGCCTACACTACGAGTACCGGTACACGTAAGTTATTCCATTAATTCATATTTCCATTATTATTGTTGTAAAGGAAAATGCAAATTAATATTTATTGGTTTCATAGTTAATTATCGCTATAATATTGAATGAGTGAAGCTATTATAGTACATTTCAATTCGTTTTGCACAAACAAAAATTATATATAACATTTCTTGCAGGCATCTTCGAGTTTATGGCGGAATTTAATATACTTCATTAAAATAATAAATTAACTTTATGCATTTAATGTTTCAATAATGGAAGGAAGGTGTTAATTTTTCCAAAAGAACACGACAACGAAAGTGTAACATATTTTTCGTCTGCTAGGAGAGAGATCTGCGATGCTGAGGTGATAGTAGCGATCCTAGTGGTGGGCAACTACCCATGTTTGCATTTTTACTACATATTGAGCTTCGCGACTGTATATAGTAGACTGTGGTACTATTAAACTGTTGTAGTTTATACTATATGGTCTCCTGAAATATATGTTCTTTTTCCTCTATAGGATGACTTTACGAGTGAGGACTTCGCCCATATGAGTGCACCTCTGTTGTTTCGGATGTTCAAATCAAAAACTGGTTTCCCATTACATGCAGCTGTTCGCTTGCAGAGAGAAGATGTTGTGTTCCTTTATCTGGTGGAAAACAATGCAGAGGTAAGTAATATGTATATTTCTTATTGTAGCAGTACTGAATTGAATGCAGGATGTTTAGTACTTATGTTACGTACATATAATTTCATCTCATAATCTGCTTATTTGTTTATTTTTAGGAATTAGCGTGCTTTCATTTTACTAAGTACACAATATTTCATATTCAAGTTTGATTTTTCTTGTATAGCAAAAAAAAAGTGTATTGTGATTTTGAAACAGTCTGTTATATTATGACTTTTACAAAAAAATCGTCGAAGCATTAATAAGCAAATGTCCTTTTTTTGCCTTGAAGGTACTCGTTTTTGTAATTCACTTATTTCATTAGCCGATTTTTGTTCTCTTTCTTCCTTGCATTGTTACTACAGTGGACTATAGTGGACTTCATGTTGCCAGCAAACGGCTGGATACATTAAGATGATTGGGAAAAAAACTTCATACTCAGATTTCTTGTTTGGAAAAAATGTAAAATTGTATGATTCATATTAATGCCGCAGTTAATAACTATTAACTATAATTAATAAGAATAAAGTAAAGGAAATACGCAAATAGGCCTACATGTGGCACTTTACTAATTATTATTAAATAAATAAATAAATAAATTAAATAGTATGTTGCTCCACCGAACTTCATCCCAGTTGAAAAGTTAGGAACTTCGTAAATTAAGTAGTGAACATCAGTATACCACGAAAATGGTGTATTGTAAATATGTGCTGGAACAGACCAATCATGTAACTGTAGAAAGACAATAAACTGTTTTCGTGATAGACCGGGACGTTGTTTGGCTGTGAATGTTTTTCATTTTTAGCATCTGTGGTAAAGTTTTGTTAGTCATAGTATTTTATTTATTTTTATGGTCCACACGACATGATTTTACATTCTTATTTGTCTCAAGTTTGAAGTCCACGAAACAAGTTTAATAAATAGTCACAAGGCATAAAACGAGTGACTGGGTAAAATTTCTACACATTCATATGTAAAATTTAATGGAGATTCGGAATATGTAAATTTTAATATAGAGTGCCATTAAAAAAAATAAAGTTTACTGTCACACTCTATATGCCTGAATAACTATCTTCTCTCGAACACTGGTATCATATTGTATGGTTTATCTCCAACGACTTTCGTATAAAACTTTTTTTTTTTGTAAAATTAAAATTTAGGAAATCATGAGTAATATTCCATACTTTTGAACACTCTTTATATATTTTTATAATTAAAGCAGACATGATTAAAAAAGATATGGCACTAACAAGAAATTTTCTTTCGAGGCCATGCTGCGTGGTATAAACAGGTTGGATCAACGATGATTTGCGACTATTTGTTCTGTGAAGACAACATGATTGCAAACATTTACAAACTTTACTGACTTTTTTTTGTGGATATGCCACTTTAGACTTAATATTGTATACATACCTCTGACTCCCGTGCTTAGAAGACATTCATTTGGAAGTGGTAGCTCATAGTGCAGTCATCATTACAAGTTTGTATTAAGGAATTAGATTTTGTTGTGTAGAGAGAATTTATAAAAACAAAAGTAGGAAATTAACAGACGAAATAATTTGTAAAAACAATGCGATACTTTATTCACATTTATAATATCCTTTATATACATACACACAAACTTAAAATCTTTCTTACTTTTTCATTCATAATCATACATACATATATATACACAAAATAATGAGATATAATAGTAAGGAAGTTTAATTTATGTGAATAAGTGTTGATTGTCTGTTGAATGAAGGTGAGGAATTTGAAAGTAAGAAATACAAGCCTCGTAAAAGGTACCGAAAGGAGACCTTCATATTTTGCTCTCGGTTTAAATCCATATTTTAAGATGCTTGATACAATATATAAGTACTTTTCATAAAGTGTTAGATATTTCGCGTATTTCAGTACCATGAAATAAGTTTATACTTTATACGAGGCGTGTTCTTAAAGTAAGTTCCGTTTTCAATTATAGCCATCGCATCACTGCAATCGTTATTTTGCGCATGCGTGTTTTCTTCTTCAGTCCTCAGGCAAGCTGTGCATGCAGTTTCAGAGCTTCAGTCCGTGTGTGTGGTTAGTTGTGATCAGTTGAAATGTTTAAAGTGATCGAGCACCCCGCCGACTGTGAGATGCATTCTGTTATCCGTTTCTTAAATGCGAGAAACATCAAACCAGCTGACATTCATCGTCAACTTTGTGAGGTGTATGGTGATGATGCCATTAGTGACGGAATGGTCAGGAGATGGTTTAGGAAGTTCAACGAGGGCCACGTCTCTGTGCATGACGAGCAGCGTACCGGTCGGCCATCTTTGATCAATGACGATTTGGTTCGTGCTGTCAATGAAAAAATTCATGAGGACAGGACAAATTGACCATCCCCCCCTGCAGCCCGGATTTGGCTCCTAGGACTTTCATCTCTTCCTGCACCTCAAGAAGTTTCTCGGTGGTCAACATTTTGATGGCGACGACACCCAAAATCTCATCTCGAAATTTGGCTGGGAACAAATTGACCATCCCCCCTACAGCCCGGATTTGGCTCCTAGTGACTTTCATCTCTTCCTGCACCTCAAGAAGTTCCTTGGTGGTCAATGTTTTGATGGCGACGATGAAGTGAAAACAGCAGTGCGGGAGTGGTTCGCATTGCAGGCGGGCGAATTCTACAATGAGGGGATAGAAAGACTTGTGCCACGACTCGATAAATGCCTCAATAATGGTGGAGATTATGTTGAGAAGTAATTGAAGTGTGGGGAATACAATGCAACAAAAATGGTTTGTAAATATTTTCCCGTTTACTTACTACACCCTTTTGGAACTTACTTTAAGAACACTCCTCGTATATGCATCAAAGTGGTTGGAAAATATTTTAAAATCTTGATTGATTTATTTTTTTGTGCTTGTTTTTAATGTGACATTATCATTAGAAATTAGGATGAACCATGGTATTAAATTTTGTCAACTTAGAATAATATAGTGATCATGTTTCAAAATCTTGTAATTAAGTTTTGTTAAAACTTTCTCACTAGTACTGTCTTGGCTTGGCTTGGCTTGACTTTTCCAAGGGCTGGACTTGGGTCCATACATTTAGGTAATAGGAATGCTTTGGCCCATTGTGCGCTCTGTATATTATTATATGATGATTGTCCAAGTCTTACAGGTGGCTCGGATGGCTTTCGTGAATCCGACGCTTACAGGTGGCCCACCCTTCCTCAGTCCCTGATAGAGCCAGGGGTATAGTCTCATTTATGTTAATTATAATTGTTTTTGTCATTAGGTATAGATTATATTCGTTGTTTTTAGTTATACAGTATCTTACTCATTCTGGTCTGCACATGAAATTGCTGATACCAGTAAAACAGTTTTTAAAATTGACAGTAACCTCTTCTGCTTTACAAATTAGGTTTAATAGACATTCTTCCAGTACTTTTTGAGCATAGTTCCTATAGACATTGTTTTGCTTATAAAATTAGCTTATATTGCTATTGATTTTCAAGAAGAAATCAAAGCTCGGTAAGACACCCCTTTTATATTGTATCATATTACTCTTTATGTATAAGACTCTCCATTCATGCGAAGTATATTGTATATGATATTTTATCTGAAATAAGGTACTATAATAGTGTAGAATTAAAGATATTACTATAAACATGTAAATCGCATGGCCTGTTTTTAGTGTAACCTAGGAAATGTAGTCAGTCTCTCGTTTTTAAAATCATGAAATTAGTGGAGTGAAACTCGAAAATTACAGTCTTTATGAATATTTAATATGTCTTAGGAATCTATTGTACGGAAAAAGAGCATTAATTAACGTGTGTTAACATATACAAGAACAATTGGCGTTTATTTGATAGTTAAATATTTTTAAAGTCAGTCCTTAAATAATGTGACCAGAATTTCTGAAGCTCAAAATGGGACACTTACTAATAATACAGCTCGCAAAAAGCTGCCTCTCCTAATCGTACAACATTCGGTACCGGAAATAGAAATTTAATTCTAAAGCAGAGATGTAAAAATGTGACTTCCGGAGTGATTTGCCCTCATTACCTCCTCCTACCAATTTAGGTGCGCGAGATGAAATTTAGGGAGGATCACGTGGCTTTGACATAAACAACCCCTCTTTCAGCGTCACATCAATGCTGTGGAGGGGAGCAATACATCACGCGTGATTTCTCCTCATTTACATCCCTGTTCTAAAGTAATGTAAACACAATGTAGACATGCACTGTTTTAAGAATTATCATAATCCTATACATAACAAAATTACAAAAACAGAAAAAAATTTCAAAATTGTGTTGCTCATGAGTAACACAAAATACAAAATTACATTAGCCTGTTAATAACACTCTTAGGGTACGTACATGTTGGAGCAACGATAAACGATAAGAGAAATGATCTAGCGACACTTTGGTATTATCAAAGAATCAAGTGTTCATATCGGAGCAACGAGAACGCGGGAAGCGAACATTTTGTTTTATCAGTAGAAGATATTCTATGCATCCACTTAATGAGAGAAGATATATAGGAAATATCAGCTGCTAAGTTCAAGGTTAATGTAACTTAAATACGTACAAAATTAAACCCGTTTCTCATCCCGAAGATAGTATAAATTCGTTGTGTTTTGATTGGTTCTTGTGATCACATAACATATGAGGGGAAATAAATACACAACTGATCAATTTTCCAATATCTACAATAATTAATTTAATAAGCCGAAATAATAATACATCGATTAATATTCGGATATATTGATAACCACTGGTAATTATACAGGTTAATATTATCTTAATCAGAGATCATATGAATGACAAGAGCGAAGAAAATGGAACTTTGGTTTTTCGTCACTTTTATCGTTACTCCAATATGCACACCTCAATGACAATGCATGCTTCAATTCTCTCTGATATAGCATTGCTGCTTCTTTTATCGTTTATCGTCGCTCCAACGTGTACTTACCCTTATTGGGTGTTTTTTTTTCTGATGATTGAATTTCTATGAGAAGTTTCTTGTTCTCATTCAAGGAACCGAAGAAACCAAAGCATCTGTATTGAAATGTAACATTGGTAATTAACAACATCTTCAATAATATCAACCTTCTATTGTGTTTTCCTCTGTACATACAATGTATTTTGTTTACTTTGACAAAAACTCTTTCTACAGGACCATTGGTTACAGACCAAATTTTACAATTTGAGCAATGTTTCTGTTTGACAATTATTGTTGAAAGGAAAAATTGTCTTTGACCATTGATGTTAATCTGTCATTTTAATAGCGGTCATAGTTGGTTATCTTAGGTTCGTTCCAACAAGCGGTTCATGGATCAGTTCATGTACGGTTCCTGTACCATCTTATGCGCATGCGCTAGTTGAGCATCTGCTATGGGATTGACACTTGACACTGTTGGAACGCTTTCGCGGATCGTTATGTACTAAATCCAGAGATGCTATAACTGTGATTATCTTTGCTAAGAACGGGATGCTTATTATTATCATCGTTTTGCAGCTAATTCTAACTGCAGAAAATAGAATATAAAAATATGACAAAAAATATGGAAGGCAAGAATTCCGCTAATTCAATGTCGTGTACTGGGGAACTCTCATCTAAGAAATAGTTTTTTTTTTTTAATTATTAATGTATGTACGTTATTTATTATACTTTTAATCAAAGCTGCATGTTGAAATTGTAATTAACTATTTCAATACCCAAATAATTTCCATTCCCTTTCTTTTTGGCGATAATTTAAATTAAATCTCTAGTTTTATTATTCGTCTGCACTGTCACTTTTCATCTTAACCTCAGTGATGTGAACAGTCGATCATGTCTTTCTTCAGTATCCAGGATACGTTGGTGAGCTTATGCGCATGCACGTCTTGCGTACTCTTCCATACATGCCTCAATCCACGGACTATTTCTGACTGTTCCGAACCCGTGTCAAAAGCTTGTTGGAACGCCCGACTGCAGTACATATTTCCGGTTCAGGACTGGTTCGGATTGTGTTGGAACGCTTTTTCTGTACTGCGCATGCTCACGATGGTTACGGACGGTTCCTGACTGTTGTTGGAACGATCCTCTTATCTTGCAATGGAATGCTCCTATTATCTTGTGTTAAAACATTGCATAAGGCATTATAATATGGGTCCAATAATTTTTTATATTATTCACGTCTAAGAAAACCGAAAATGGGTCCTTTTTTTTTTTTTTTGCATTTTCCAACGAAACGAGACTAATGGACATCCCAACAAAGAACTGTTGCAACACCGGGAGATGTGGGTCCAAAAAACAGGACTGTCCTGTTCAAAACGGAACATCTGGTCACATTATCTTAAAAAAAGATATGCCTAAAAGGAAACAATTTTCTTATTCTCCAGTAAGAAATTTCTTAAAATTGGGATATTAGCTTTGTGGAGATATAAGACAAGAGTGTCTTGTAAAGTTTGATTGCAGGTGCATAACAAAGATTTCCCATTTCTTCATTGTTACGGTGAAAAATTATTATTAATATTCTTTTTATAGTCGGACCATCGGATCTGTGCCCCAGTAAGATATGCGAACTGAACCCTAATTCCTTCTCAGCCTCGGTAATTCATTTCTCTCCCTGCATTCCTATCTCTCTCTTTTCTATCTCTCTCCCTTTCTGTCCCCCACTACTCACAATTTTGGCCTTCTTGCGGGACAGTTTACAATATTTGCACTTGCAGTCCAGTGTTGTCAACTCAGTATGAATACTGTAGCACAGAGTGGTGAAAGAAATATTATTAAGCAAGTACTTAATAGCGATGAAGAGAAACAAACAGGTCAATATCTGTTTCCTATAAATCAGGCAATGAAAAGAGTAACTGATATCACAGGTGAGGCGTATTTTATTTCAATTGATTATGTATTAAAATTACTTACTTAACTAATACTAATAATACAACATTTTATGTAATTTATATAGACAGGTCAGAACTCCTAATAAAGAAAATCAGGAGAGAGGGAGTCTGTGCTGGAGATGAAAAGCTAGAATCACCAGAGAATAACAGACCAAGGGAACTTTTAATTATTGTAGATGATATGGACCGAAAAGAAAGATACAAGAATTTTATATCGTTCAGAAAGAAGTTTCAACATTAAAGAAATTACTGAAGCTTGCAAGAGAAGCAGTAATTTCCGAGGTTGGAGAGAAAAACTATGGAAAGTGATTCGAGACATGGGATTTAGGTTTAAAAAATGTAGAAATACAAGATATATTTCGATTGAAAGAAATAATATTGTAGCATGGAGAACCAGTTATTTATGACACCATTTGACGGAAGTTTGGCAACATTCCTATTCGGCAAGGTTTGTGGCCTGCTGTTTAACGTGGTGGGAGGAAAGCAGGTGGAATGGAGTACAGGCGTTAACTTTTCCAAGAATGATGGTAGCGCTGAAGGGGCACAGATCTGATGGTCCGACAATATTAATCATTAGCTGAGGAAAGGCGTGTTAAACTATTTAGTTTTTGTTTATAATTGCTTCAGTCCAACCAGAGCACAAGAAATCCTTAAAGATTTCAAATCGTGCCCATGCAGACCTCTCATGAGTTGCAGTTATTAAGTGCTGGTAAGAAAGTTGAGAAGTAGGTAGGGAATGCTATTAATAACATTTTACTTGTAGACCACTAGAGGGACATTTCACCAATAGTGATGGTGAATGGAAGGTCTTTATTCTTTTAAATACTAGAATACCAAACAGCTTTAAATTCCAAATGATTAGCATCATGGCTGGTTTTTTAATTAGGTGTTGAAAATAATATATCTTATATCATTAATTCTCATCTGTGTTTGTCTATCTCTAATTCAAAATAAAGTGCAAAATAAATAATTTATACAAAGTCTAGGCCTACTTATTCTAAAATACAATTGCTATAACCGAAAAAGATTAAAATCTACTTTTTATACATAATCTTCTCTACATGTAGTCGCTCATTATCTTGACTAGTTTCAGATAACAGCAGAGATACACTTTCAGTTTCTTTATCCCATCACATATTATATCTATAAAAATTAAAGCATAATAAATATTAAGAACATAGCCTGTAATATCCGAAGGTAGAAGCTTAAAGGCACATTTAATTTCCATTATTCAGAGAAGATCAAGCTGAAAAAAAATCACAATAATCCATACAGATTATAGCATCATCTGAGTATGTATTCGTAATTAAACTTGTGTTTAATTTTCTTCTTTATGTTATTTCGTTCTTAGTTACGAAAGATAAATCTTTAGAATATCTTATTGGTATGCATAAATATAAAATTCAACAATCTTATAATTTCATAAAAATAACAACAAACATTTAAAACATCACATACTACTTTTGTATTGAAAATATTCTGTAACGAATCCATATGTAACATACGAATTTAATTTGTGTGCATGATTAGTTCCTGAATATAATAGTACAAACTTATTTTATATTATAACATCTCGGAAAGTTTATAGAATATAAACAGGAACTAGCAGATTTTTAAAGGATTTCAGGTAGTGACAGCGTTTTAATGGAAGATGATCACCCTTTAATGAGTAATATGTTGAAGTAACAGTAAAATGTCGAGAGAATATAAAGTAATGATATACTTAACCTAATTAAAATATAATGGAAACTCGATAGAGCACTGTAGGAATGAAAAATTACATGATATCCCAGAAAATTTGGAAATATCGACCAGTAGAAAGAAGATTATAGCTATACCAAGAAAGAGGTGGTGAGTAAATGAAGTAAAGGCATTAGTGATATTGTGTCATTGTAACTGTAACATCACGGCCAATAAAAATATTGCCAATTTTGATATAAATTAATTACATTTTATTTGATTATATATTAGGGTTGACATTTAAGAGATAGATTGAAAATATATTACCATGTCGATCAGTTTTTCTTCAGTGTTTGTTGTTTCTAATCTCTATATATTGCACTGTTCAATAATGAACACAGGAACTACAGTATTTATTGATTGATTTGAAAGTGGTTAGAGACGGTGAGGTCCCTGTGCACCTAAACCTTTTGCAGGTGTGTTATGTCTCCTATAGTACTTATAGCAGTTATAGGAGACCAGTCCTTGAACTATACAGTATTACTCATTCTTAAAAAAGTCATCTAATTATATCTTCAGGAATGTTGGAAAATGTTCAATTTCGAACTGTTGCATGCATTTGCCATGCATTTTTAAAATTAAAGTAACTGAATAGGAATGTTAATTATATGTGTATCTTATTTTAAAATTATTTAAATGAAAAACACTAAAAAAATTGTTAAAATTGAGATATAGGCCTGCATTATTTATTCAAGCCTTAAAATATTTGTATGTCCAGCTTTAAGATCAAATATTTAGCAAAAATGCAGTGTCCTTATGTTGTTTTGCTACGAAATTCACAATTATTAACATTTTACTGCCTTATTTTATTGAAACATGCGTGAATACAAAAGTTTACCCTATTCCGTTGTGTTTATTGTATCTTTAAGAAGGATGTACAACGGAAATCGTAATTGCTTAATAATAATTAGATTAAAAAAATAGAACTTCATATAAAAGTTTTGAACAAAATTGAGATATTTTTAACTTTTTATATTTTACACTTACCTTTGAAGTTACAATGAATTCTGTGGCCGGGAGGAAAAAAGTCTTGAGTAAAAATTTTATACTTTTCAGGAGAGCAGTAGAAAGATTGAAATTGGTGTCAATTATAGAATTTTTTTTAATTAAGGGGTTTTTCCTGGGTATTATTTGTTTCTATTTCTTCTAAAATAGGCAGTGTTGCTCATTTATCAACTTTCTTGATTATTTCCAAAAATAGCCGCACTTAAGCCCTTGTAAGACTAGAACCGAAACTGAGTAGAAGGGACTATTTAAACATAAGACCTTTTTCATGTCAAAATAAATGGGAAATGTAAATAATTAGGAATGCAAAATGGGTCTTAAACAATTATAGGACTGTTTACCCTGGTGTTTAAAGTTTTAAAAGGAAAGGGCATCAGTATGTGATAAAATGGCTAAAATACAAGTTAGAACTTTTTAATAGGGAAGCATGAAAAGTAAAAATGTGATGGTTTGTAAGGAATAAAGTATTAAATATTCATAAGTCCTTTATTCTGTGTGTGCTCGATTCAAAAAGTACTTAGGACATTTGGTAACGCTCTATAAATCCAGTCAGGAGTCTTATTTGACTTTAGCCGTTTTACCAGATTGTAGAGAATTGTTTCTGCTTTCAGAATATATAAAAATCTCATTTTCACAAAAAATTGACTTAAGACCTTTTTCCTCCTGGCCACAGAATTAAACCAGGACGTAAATATTATTAACCCATTCTTGTTGCACAAATTTTATGATATTTGATTAAAAAGTTTGTTTTCAGAGCTCGCTACATAGATTCTTTTGCGTGTAATTTGTATACATAATTTAAGGTTCGAAACAGAGGTTTATGAACTCTTTTTATAATGAGGTTGGATAATTCAATGTTATTCATGAATTTTTAAATTTCGTGTATAGATGAATATATTTAAAAGGGTTATCATCTCATTAACACTAGAGCAGATTGTCATTCTTTGGTAGGTAAAAATGTTTCATTCTTTGTGATGCTGACATTCTCTTGCAGTAATTCCAATACTTAAACTATTTCATACACTTAATTAATACTCTTCTTGAAATTCAGTTTATCACAAAATCTTTAATTTAAATTATTTTTGTTCGAAATAAAATCATTTTTGTCAGACTATTGATTGCATTATACATATTTTTGTGTGGCATAAGAAGGACTATAGTACCAGTTCTAAAATATTACAATTAAAATATTTTTCTCTTGTTTACCTTAACGTTTATGTTTCTTGCATTGTCTTTCATTGATTGCAATATATAAATAATGTTTAATATATGTGTAAAATGCTTTACACCATCACACTTGTCTGACTTTCGTTAACATTTTATTTCATAGTTCTCTGAACCCCTGTATTTGGTTCACATGCGCGACTACCTCAAGCTGCGTATATATTTCATAGCATTGAAGACAAATATAACAGCCATAGCATCAGTGTGGTGGTGGGAAGCTTCACTGGAAGGCTTGGCTCCATTGCACAGATTGCCACTACAGTAACAATATTCAGTTGTTGGACTCTTGACTCCATGAGAATCACTAGGATGACAACCGGCAACATATGCTTTATCTGCTACAGCATCCTGTGATTGCCATTTTGTTCCGTCATAAGTCTGGTAGTTGTATCTCTGCGGTGCACAATCCCGAATAACACCTCGCGCAGTCTCTGTAAAATAATTTTATGATAGTTGCAGGTTAAAAATTATACAATAGACCAGGGATGTCAAGTGCAGGCATGTTGTACCCTCTGACAAGGAGTCCAGGGACTTTCCTCTTTCAGAATCACATGCAGACATATGCTTAAAAGAGATTCTGCGTCACTATTACACGTAGTTTAAAGGTTAAAAATGCCTACGCTTGACATGCCTGCAATAGACTGTAAGACTTGTTCTTGAATGAAAATCTTATTCCAAAAATAAATAAGAAATATTATCCATGTTGAATCTTTCGTACACTACTTTTAACACTTGAATATAAATAATTGATTAAATGGCGATCTTACTCGTGTTAATTGTGTAAGCATGTGCGGCTTACAACACTACAATGAAGACGTGAACACAATCAAAGACATAGCACAAGAAAATGGCTACAACCCAAACATAATAGACAACATCATAAGGAAGACAAAACAAAAACTCAACAAACACAAAAACACACAAAACACAACACAAACACAAGAACACAAGAAATACATCACACTAACATATGAAAACAAAAACACACACAAGATCGCATCCTAATTCAGAAAACAGAAATACAACATAGCATACAGAACAGAAAACACACTACAAAGACATCTCAACACACAAACAACACAAACAAATAAATACAACCACACAGGCGTATACAAACTCACATGCAATAGTTGCGACAGTTTCTACATTGGACAGACAGGCAGATCATTCCAAACACATTAAAGCAATATTAAGAACACATTAAAGCAATAACCAGAGGACACAATACATCTACATATGCCGAACACATAACTAATGCTAACCACACATACAATAACATAAACACAGACATGGAAATCCTACACATACAAACCAAAAACCAAAAACTCAACACACTAGAACAATATGAAATATACAGACACACTAAAACACACCCTGATCAAATTCTCAACACACAGATCAATTTCAGAACACACACACTATTTGCACCACATTTCAACACTCAACAATCGAACACACCCACACAACAGGTAGCGAAGTTCGAGATGATGCCGAGATCTAGTAGGCTCTGAGGATGGTGTGAAGAAGCACCAAAACAGCTATAAGCCGCACATGCTTACACAATTAACACGAGTAAGAGCGCCATTTAATCAATTATTTAAAGAAATATTATTTAAAAAAACTGCTGGGCTGACCAATCGTATCACTATTCTCTATTTTGATTACGAAGTCTTTTTACATGATGCACGTAACTTCTGTTATTCCATTTTTAACTTAATGCAACTTACTCAGAGATCAGAGAATACTCTTAAATGGGAATATATCAAGAGCACGTGAACTTCGTACTGGATGATACCCCAACAGGCAGTTACCTTGTGCAAGAGCATTCTTACGAATTCACCATTTACAAGAGACGGGCATATTTGAGAGGAATGTTTTAGAAAAGGTCCAACGTAAGGCAGCAAAATATGTCAAAATGGGGAAGGGACATGGTGAGGAGATAGTAAAAGACTAAGGGTGGGAACTTCTCAAATCAAGGCGACGAAAAACCAGACTCACCACATTGTTTAAGGCACAAATGGGACACAAAGCATGGACCGATATCAATGCTAGATTAGCAACACCATCATACTTAGGCAGGGCTGATCATATTAGGAAGTTTAAATGTAGAAAACAAAGAACGGACGTGGCAAAATTTTCCTTTATTAACCGCACAATAGTAGACTGGAACAGCTTACCTGCTGCAATCTTTCAGGGTGGTCCTCTTAAAATCAATACATTTAAGGAAAGGTTGAGAAGATTAGAGTGAAAATGCAATTGGAGGTGCAGTGTAATTATTTAAGTTGTGTCATGTAATTAATTGAGTTGATATATAATTAATTAAGTTGATATGTAATTAATTAAGATGATATGTAAATAAATTAAGGTGATTTGTAATTAAGTTGGTATGTAATTAATTAAGGTGGTATGTAATTACTTAAATTGGTAATAGTTGGGTGAAATAGAAGTACTTATAAGTTAGATTTACTTTTGCTTGTCGTAGGCGTTATTATAGAATAGTTTTTATTTATAGTCCTAGGTTTATTGCATCTACTATTTATAGATTTACGTTTATTTTATTTCATTTACGTTATACCCAATTGTAGTGTTAATAAATACATACATACATACAGATTCTGGAAGATCAAGAGAGGTACGAAGCTGTGAGATTTGAGGAACGAGTTCTTCCTAAGGTGGACGAAAATTCATCAGATAGTACAAGAAGACTTGCGTTAAAAGAAATAGTTAGCCATAAGACTAGAATATTCTCCATGAAATCTTCTGTATCCCAATCACCTTTAACTTACAGTACCATGGTCATGAGGAACATTCTGCCAATGCATGCTATGACATTGTGCTGTGTTCGTGAATTTCTTGGCTTTTATTTTGTTCACTGACAAGACTGGTTTTACACATGACAGTGTCGTCTGCTATTATAACAATCAAATTTGGGACTGTGAAGATCCCTACGTAATATGATAGGACAAGCATCAACAAAAGTTCAGTTAAAATATTTGGATTGGAATCATTCATGATTATCTTATTGGTCCCTAATTCGTACATCGTCATATGACAGGAGCCAGATATCAGCAGTATCTCAGAAATAAATTGCACCGTTTAATGGATTATGTACACCTTTTGACACGAAAATGATAGCATGAATTTGTCTTGAGTGTCATTCGGGTTACCACGAGATTCACATGGGAATATATTAAGCTCTGATATCCAAGGATGAAATCAAGCCATAGCAGCGACGTATCTGTATGTCACAAAATGAATATTCTCTAGGAAGTCTTGATGGCTTAAAGGTAGAACCCTTCTCATTCCAAAGAGTGCACTTCGAATTTCTCTATGTAAAATGCACTCGTGTGAACACAGCACACACAATGATTCCCGAGCTATTCCAAGATGAGACTTAGTCCCTGAACAGTGACCAATTTCCGTGTCGAAGGGTGTACCTCTGGCCAAATGTGGTATATGCAAGATAGCGCTCCAGTTCACTTTCGTATGAGAATTCGTCATCATTTGAATCGCTGTTTTTCCCCAAGATGGATTGGTAGAGGGGGGCCCATTGAATGGCCTGCCTGATCGCCAGAATTAAATCCAATGGATTTTTATTTTTGGGGACATTTGAACTCCATAATTTATACAACTCGTGTATCTAATGTTGACGTTCTGAGAGAGAATGTATCTTAAATGGATTTGAACAAATACAAAACTCTCCAGGCGTTTTCAACAGAGTATGCCAAAGGCTCAGGGAATGCATCGATGCAGGATATTTCACTTTGAACATCTTTTTTAATATGTTGTTTTCTTGTAATAAGTTGTTTAATAACATCAATTGTGCTGTGAATTTGTTTTTTAACAATAAAGTGACGTATTCCTGAAACTAATGACCATGTTTATATGAAAATTTTTCAGTAGTGTGTTGTGTTAGAAATATGTGGAAAAATATATGACACCAATTTTCATATTGCCGCTGCACCTCCAAAATCTGTTATGTGCATTTAAACAGGTTTTTCAGGAGAGAAAAAAAAATCACTTTTAATTCCCTTGATTTGCAAAACTACTTTCGGTATAATTTCATCATTTTTCATGTAATGATTGAAATTATTCTGGAAGGAGCTTTGAAAATCAAGGGAATTCAAAGTGATGTTTTTTTTCTCTTGAAAAATCTATTTGGATGCACATAGCTGATTTTGAAGGTACAGCAACAATATATTTCGTATTTTACTGAAGTGACAGACGTTTTAAATCTACGCAAACATGTTTTTTTATCTTGCTTTTGTACTTACTTCCTTTCTGCAGCTGAAGATCGAAGGTTTTTTTCATGCAGAAAGTAGAGTAGGGACATTCCACTTCGTACATAGATGAACCATCAAAATTAGAGCAGAAACGGGCACTTCTGTTGCTGTTGGCTGATGGTGGTTGAATTGTGCAGTAGTAACATCTTAGTGACATGGCATTGGAAGCTGAAATTAGCAACGAACAAGGAAATAAATGGACAGTTAATTGAAAGGGTGAGAGCAGGGACAACAGGAGCAGTGGGGCTTTGGTGGACTATTGCCAAACCTGTGCTTACCCTTCTGTTCCCCTGCTTCATACAGATATTGCAAGGATACTTAAATCAGAACAATTTCAAACCAATTTATATTTTACTTAAATTATTGTTATTTTTAGTGCACAATTTTTCTTACTGCTGTGCTTAAATTTACGATATTAAGTTTTCTGTATTAAATTTTATCTTCTTATTTATTTTATTCGCCTTTAGTTCGTGTGAAATTGGAAAATAAATTGTATTTTAGCCAATACTAGGCCCTAATATTTTAATATTAAAATAATAAATAGAGAACAGTATCACAACATGAACATTTCTCATTTGTTATGCAAATACATTTCATTCTTCTTTTGATTTCACAGTAAATCAACTATTATTACATTCGTAGTGGAAAAGTACTTATTGCCCAGAATATTGTATGCAATTTTTGGGGGACAAGGTAGAAGTAGAGTTGCCAGATGTCCCAATATGGCGGGACATTCCCGATTTTGAGAAAATTTTCCCGTGTCCCGCTCATACCCGTTGTGGGACGCGGATTGGGATATTGAAAATATTACCCATTCCTAAGGGGAATTGAAATTGTGCATGACGCGAAACAAATTCACCACTCAGCGTATTCAGATTGAGGGGTATGCAGATTTAAGAGAGTATTGCCTACCGCTTTAAATTTGTATTTTGATATTTATATGTTAATCTAAATGTTACTTAACAAAAATGTATTTTTTTAAATATTAAATTGTCACATTAAATTCCACTATATTGTAAATTATAACAAATATAATGGTAAATATTCATTAAAATTCTGAAAAAGTAATTATTTAATTATCCTATACATACATAGGCTACTCTGTGTTAATACACTATTATTAAGTCGCTTGTATATCAGCTGCATTAAAATGTCCTACTTTCATATTTTTAAAATCTGGCAACTCTAAGTAGCACTGAGTTAGAATTCTCCAAATACAGTACTGTAATTTTCACTGCACTTCTCACAGTATTACTCTGTTGTCATATTATCAATTAAATTATCTCGCGTCATTTAAAAGGATTACTAAGTAAAGATGAGTCCATATCAAAATTTCTCAGTGCTTAGTTTTGATACCTGTTTTAGAGCTTTGATAGTTCATACTACAACCACAGTCTAGTACATACAGTCAGGAAGCTTGAAGTGATTTTTTTTTTTTAATTTCTCGCGATACAATGCTCCAAGTGGTTAGCAACTGAGAGTGCTAGGAACAATAGATTGTGCGATATTAGCGATCCTAGTGGCTAGCAACTAAAGTTCAACTGTCATTGGATGCATATTCCCTACGTATTGAGCTTCGTGACTGTATGTACTAGACTGTGCTACAACTTTAATAAAATTCGATAGTCGTTACCGTCCTACAACTTTAATAAAATTCAGTGTGTTTGTTTGAGATTTTATTTATTACAGTTTTCTCAATTCTCTCGGGTAATCCCATATTAGGATTAACGTCCACACATGTGGAGTAACGGTTAGCGCGTCTGGCGGCGAAACCAGGTGGCCCGGGTTCGATTCCCGGTCGGGGCAAGTTACCTGGTTGAGGTTTTTTCCGGTGTTTTCCCTCAACCCAATATGAGCAAGTGCTGGGTAACCCCGGACTCATTTCACCGGCATTATCACCATCTCATTCAGACGCTAAATAACCAAAGATGTTGATAAAGCGTCGTAAAATAACCTACTAAAAAGATAGGATTAACGAAGACACTTTAACAATAGCACTTGCAACTGTTTGCGGCAGCAGGTCATCTGCACTTATTAAAACTTTACTCTTATATTCTGCGCATCGTCAGTTACGTCTCATTTAAGAACCATGTAAGGAATTCCTAGGTTTATATAAAATATTTTAATCACTGTCATAGCTCAGGTAATAGCACGTTTTCCTGCTGGTCCGGAGTTGCACTCGGGCGTGGGTTCGATTCCCGCTTGGGCTGATTATCTGGTTAGGTGTTTTCCGAGATATTCCCTAATCATATAGCGAATGTCAGGTAATCTGTGTCGAATCCATGATCTTTTCTCGCCATACATGTCGCTGTCACCAATTCCATTGACGCTAAATAACCCAGTAATTGATACAGCGTCGGGAAATAATCATTTTCGGTTGTTTCCTAGTATCCGGTATTCGTCACATAAGTAGTTTTTTGTGCAAATTACGCTTTCAGGAATAACTCCATGTAAAGTTAATTTGAATAATTTCGAGGGAAAAATTGTTCCGGGGCCGGGTATCGAACCCGGGACCTTTGGTTAAACGTACCAACGCTCTCCCACTGAGCTACCCGGGAACTCTACCCGACACCGATCCAATTTTTCCCTCTATATCCACAGACCTCAAAGTGGACTGACAACAGTCAAGCAACCAACATTTGAGTGCACACTGACTCTGTGTGACTTTAAATTGTGGTTTTCTGTTACGTACAGTACGTGTATTATGCAAATTACGCTTTCAGGAATAACTCCCTGTAAAGTTAATTTGAATAATTTCGAGGGAAAAATTGTTCCGGGGCCGGGTATCGAACCCGGGACCTTTGGTTAAACGTACCAACGCTCTCCCACTGAGCTACCCTGGAACTCTACCCGACACCGATCCAATTTTTCCCTCTATATCCACAGACCTCAAAGTGGGCTGACAACAGTCAAGCAACCAACATTTGAGTGCACACTGACTCTGTGTGACTTTAAATTGTGGTTTTCTGTTTTTTTCTGTTTTTTTTTTTTTTTGTGTTTGTAGTTCTTTCCTGAAAAAAAAATTAATAGTTACTAGATGTGATTTTAGTCAGTTTGTAATATATTTTTGGTCCAGGGAAAATACACATCTCTTATGAATATACAACAGTGGCTGACTTAACAGCTTATGTAACGAGTACCGGGAACTAGGAAACTTCCCTATTTTTTCTCGAACACATTTTGTCCCCAGTTTACAAGTAAAAAATATGGATGCGCGGCTAATTCGAAATAACATTGGCAACATTGCCCAATTTTTCCTCTCGCACAGTTCCTAAGGTGATAGCACATGTTATTATCTTCCCGCGCGATTATTTCAATTCTTAACATTGTTAAATGGCGTTTGGTTTAGAAGTACGTTACAGACTCAAGTTCAAGTGCGTCTTATATTTTCAATGGATTCGTGATGCGTGGACACCCATATCGCTCCCTCAAAAAGAGATTAAAAAAGTTTAACATCTTCATTCAACTGGACGGAACAGAGGATGATCATGTATGGAGAAGTGAGTGAAGACGAATGCCCGGTCGACGACGTTGGTGATGAAAACAGCGCAGAATGAAGAAGTTAATAGTAATGACAGATATTTATTATAATGCAAAATAAAGATAGTTATTTACTGACGCGTGCTATTAATATTGTAGGATATCGTATATACGGCCGATTAAGCAAGATAACTGACAAGCATGCAGTGCGTGCGCATAGGAAGGGTTTGAAATGCGTCCTGTTCCAAGATAAAATGTATTGTTAACTGAACTGTATTTGTGTTTGTTTTTAATTTATCGTGAATACATTTGTTGAAGTTTAATTTTTGTATATTTTTTCTTTTCCTCCTTTTCAAAAGTGGGGTTCGCGGATTATTCGAGGGCGCGGGTTATTCGAGAAAATAGGTATATAAAATATTTTTCTGGAACCAGACGCTGTCCGAGGGTGGACTTAGACAAATTCACATTACAGAAGATTTGTAATTTTTGATATCTAAGACTGTATTGTCTGTATAAAGGGCCCAAATTTTCTCGGACGAGGTGGAAGTGGTGGCGGCGACAGCGGCAGCTGAGGCTGTAATGGTGACGACAGTAGGAATTATTCCATCTTCCTCTCTTTCATCCTCTTTTTACTACTTAACATCTTCTTCATTGACGTCACTCGTCACCACCATAGCAAGTTGATGGTTTTGTTTACTTGATTGGTTCACGGTTGAATATCACTGCCTTTTCCACTGGTTTAAAATCAATTTTCCATTTTGGTGTGTTTTTGTTTAGGTTGTCATGCAACTGAATTCTTCTTTATTACAGTTTCGTTCACTGCACTATTTCGGAGGATAATTCGTAGCTTTCATTTTTCTTGTAATATTTAGTGTATATCATTTCCCGTTTCAGTTTTCATGTTGCTAGTACATTCTGTAATTTCCCGAGCTCTAGGTGATACAATACCTCCACAGAAAATAAACTAGTGATAAAATGTTAAGTTTTATTGCCTGCTTGGCGTTTAACTTGCGCTCGTGCGTAAATAATTTTCTGTTGAGTAGGGCCTGTTTACGTGCGTTAACATTCCTCTGTTGAAATGCAGATGAAGAGATACTGTATGTCACAAAGCTGTACTTGTTTGCTTCACCCCTACTGAATTCCATGTTAACACATCAGCATGCCGTGTTTGAGATATCCAGCTTTAACTTCTGCCTTTACTCATGGCTAAGTTTCAGCGTAGCACTGAGAACAGTAGTATTTCATGACTTTCTCCAATTTTTATACCCGCAGAAATTAGTGGACTATAACTTTTATTTCGTTAATATAACATTGATGGTATTATATTTCGTTCTGTGAATGAAAAGCCAATTTCTCCACTTCATTTGCTCTGATTTTCCTTCTGGATTAGTGTTACTTTTTGGTAGCCTAGTTTTATTGTGTCCAGTTAATGTTAACATTAAACTTAGTTTAGAGACATGTTGCACCGTGATTTTACTTACGTCCTGTATCATGTAAGGAATTTTCTCATTTTTTCTAGTTTTAAATTCCATAGAGCACCACTAAGAATTAGCCAGCAAAGCCATCTTCGCCAAAAAGTGGAAACTGCAGATGGGCCTGCTCTTCGAGAAATTTGCGTACAGCATGAATTAGTCGTAGGTCATAAGGTCCTTTTATCTTCTTCTTCTGACCTGACAAGTGTTAGGCCACAAGGCCTGTTACGGTCTCACATAAAATTTTCACGCCATCTCTTAGCAGGACGACCCACAGATCTTTGGCCATGTGGTACATAATTATAAATTGCCTTTGGGAGTCTACTATTACTCATTCTTTCCTAATGATGTTTCCAATTAGACTGATATTGAACAGTGTAGTCGAAAACTGGTTGACTTTTTAGTTCCTTTAAAATTTCACAATTGAGGGGTTTGCCGGAAAAAAGGGCGTATACGTCAATATGGCGAATTGAGATACATGCAATCTAAGATTTTAAAACGCACCTGAATAAAATGTTATACACGCACGCAGCCCTGTCCTGCAGGTATGTACAGTACAGTCAAAACAAAATTTAGCTACTATAATTATTCACTACATTTTAAACCGTTTTCCCGAAGAAGGGCGTATAGGTCTATCCGCCTTTCTTCCGGCAAAGCCCTCAGTTTCTTTTCATATCCCATTTAGTATAGACCGCTGTTCTTCGCATGAATCGCATTTCACAAGCCGTTATTCTGCTTTCCTCAGTGTCCATGCTTCGCTGCCATAGCTGAGCATCGGTCGTGCTAATGTATTGTAGAGATGTATGCGGGTGTGTTTCTGAACCAAGGATGGTTTCATCACACTATTTATAATGCCCATAGCTCTTGTGTATTTATTAATTTTCTGTGATATGTCCAATTCTTCAAAAGTGGAAAGATTGTAACCTAAATATGAGAAACTATTACATCTTTCTAATATTTTATTATCGAGACAAATTTTACTTTGTATTGGGTATTTCCCACAGAATGCCATAAGGTCCTTTTATTTGCCCACAAACTTAGAATTCCAAAGCTTTACTTCATTCGCGAAGATATTTATATACTTGCTTTAGATTAATTTTTTTAAATGAAAAAATCTATCACACACAGTAAGTAGGCACGGGGAAATTGGCATTTTCTCACCAGATGCTTGAAATTTATTATAGCCATAGTGCACTATATTTTTATTCAATCTGCCTGTCAATAGTGAGGTTATACAGAGCTAAAGAAATGGATGACCATAATGTAACATAGAGAGATTGGATATTACCACAGTCTAGTATATGCAGTTACGAAGCTCAATACGTAGTAAATATGCATCCATAGATAGTTGCTAACCACTAGGATCGCTAATATCGCCTCATTACAGACCAGCGGCGGCCCGTCCTTATGTGCTACAGTGCTACAGCACAATGATAATTTTTGCTTAAATAATGTATTTGCATTGCCATAGTATTTAATCTGTCATTTGACAATTTCCCGTGGTTATGTTCATGACGCGTTATAAAGTGTTTAGTCTTCGCTCTTCGTTCTTTGGTGCCTCAGGGGGTTCGTTGTGCTACTCAGAACTTACATGAGAATGTAGATAATTATTGCGCATGTGCGAAGCTGAAATCACTGCTCTGATTGGCTATTTTTACGCGGGGAAGTGCTGTAGTCAGCTTCAGCACAACACAGCTTGGAGATTGCGAAAGTAAAGCGTAACGAAAGAATGCTTGTTTGTGGAAGAACTCGGAACTATGTACAATGTATTTGGTAATTCAAGTGTCCGACTGCTGCTGCCATCTACCAGTTTTTTTAGGTTCCTCCTGAATCAGTCAGCAAGCGACGGAAAATGGAATCCGAAAATTGAAGCCAAGGAAGTATGTGACCGTATAATTCAGGAAACTACTCATCGTTTCCAGTCTTTAAGCTACCTAGACGCAACAAAACTGTTAAACAGCAAATTTTTTGCATAATTTTCCTGAACGCGAACTTGAAGTTGCTGTCAACAGCTATACTGTACTGAACAAAAGAATGTTAAAGACATAACTTGGGGTTCTATATGGAAGACTCGACTTCCGAAATATAGATGGAGCTGTTCAATTGTTACAATACATAGCCTCCAACAATTCACAGGATCCATTCTGTGAAGTAACGAAGTTAAATATTTTTGGTACAACACTAATGACCACTGCTGAGCCAGAAAGATGATTTTTAAGGAACACTATGTCCCAGGATCGCCTCACTGTTCTTACAATACTGTCAATAGAAAAGAGTATAATGTCCAAGATGGAGGGTTTAACGTTTAACACTAGAGTAATTCGTCACTAGGCGAGTCTCAAATTAAGATAAATACATGTAAGTGTATACAGTAGGCCGATATAGAGATTGTAGCACACTCATTATTTTGACCACCAGCCGCTACTGTTACAGACAATGCGAAATAGTACCGGCACAGTCAATTGTTCTTAGCACCCTCACAACTAAAGCTTCGTGACTGTATATACTAGACTGTGATATTACAAAGAAAACAAAAGTAGTCCATTTCGTAACAGATCTCAAACAAGCATGGTGTTTGACATCGAAGTCTAGCCCTTTTGATGAAAAGCTGTCAGATAATAGTTATTTTAAATGGTTCACAATTAGCGTCAAACATGTTTTTGTTTCTAGTTATTTTATCAGGATTTCATTTCTTGTTACATGATACGACTTCAACACTGGCGTATTTTGTCTACTGAAGCGAGACTAGTTTTTGCATCTAACTCTCATTTGTCAGAACATGACTGGATTCTTGCCAGTCCTCCCTGTTTAACATTGGAGGTCATCATCATTTAATAACGCTGATCAGTGTCATGTGTAACACATATAAACAGTGACCATATATCGCATAGGCTATGTGCTGCATGTTACAAAACCATGCAGCCTGTTCACATTTTCTTTCCTATTGCACCTTGAGATTATGCATGGAATCTACATGGAAATTTTTTTTTTTTTTTTTTTAATTCAATGTCAAATAATGTTGTATAGCTTTATTAGTTACGGCATGTGCCTTAGTCATGAATGGCATGATATTAATTCAAATTGAAAAATGTGCTTGTTCATGTCATGTAGAAGTTAAGCAAATAATTTTCTTCATTTTTAATTCAAATTTACGGTTTTCTGCTTTGCTTACTCTTTATAAGGACCATTTTATTTTAAGAAAATGTAGTCTAATATGACAGAATGTTGGAACTTCTGATATTGGTGATAAATTACGTGCAGTTAAGAATCCCATTTGACTATTTTTCACTATGTAGGTAGGTATATATCGGGGTTGATCATCTGCTGGCAATATTTAATAAAACATCTAACTGCAGAGATTTGTATATACTTATTTCCGAATGTAATAATTTAATTTTTACTTAGAACCAGCGCTTTTTTTCAGCCGGAACGGTCCGGTTCCGGTAAACTTTTTGCCATTACAAATTCCAACGAGATAGATTTTATAAGCTAAATTGAAAATTAAAATTGCCGCCACTGCCGAGTCCAAGAGTTTACATTTTCTCATTAATATTATCGTTGGTGCAAAAGTAACTCATGCAATGTAGTGCTGCCATCTTCCGTTATTGATCCTGAAACTATAGCTCGAAATCGCAAAATTTCCGTTATGCTTAAAATCGATAAGCTCTGTTTGGAACTTATTGTAATTTAAGGTATGTATGCCTAATATTTTTAAACCCTCGTTTTTGTTGTATAATGTGATCGAGTGATAGAATTCCGGTAAACTTTTTTCCAGAAAAAAAAAAAGCACTGCTTAGAACTACATCCTTCTCACTATATAAGGGTGAATGTAACTTGGGAATTTACCCTCACATAAAAATGCAACCCTCTCTCCTTGTCGGCCTCTTGCTCTCCTTATATTCCCCTTGTTCTCCTTGTATTATCCTTGTTTTCTTTTTACTCTCTGTGTTCTCCTTATATTCTCCTTGTATTCTCGTTATCCTTGTCCTTCCTTTGTTTCTCTTGCCTTCACTTTGTCTAAAAATATGTAATAATAATAATAATAATAATAATAATAATAATAATAATAATAGCGTAACAAAAATGGATTACAGGGGTTCCCTCTGTCGCACTATAGGTTGAAAGGGGTTCCTCGGTGGAAAAAGTTTGAGAAACCCTGAATTAAAATATATGGAACGAATTACTCTTGTGAGTCTAATTTTATTTAACCAGTAGTTCAGACTGTAGTTTATGATAGTGACTTTGATATACGTAAAATAGGTATATTCATTTTATAACTATTTCTTTAAGAAATACATAAGCGCCTAAAGGTCGCTAAAAATGATGTAAGATAGGCATGTTGACATTTTTCGAATATATCATTAAACGTTATTCTGAGAAGAAGGTATTTTTAGTTTGTGCTGTATTTATTTAATTATTTACATCAGTAGAGTTGCTTACATAATTTTAAAATGTTGTATAAGGGAAGTAACGCTATAACCCACTTTAAAAAATACGTGTATAAATAATGAACCTGGCCTTATTTATCAGCTTGGCCCAGTTGCGTGCTTCAAATTGCATAGACTGACGTCATCCACGAAATGCACGAAGATTTGGGACCATTCACTTCTGAGGTCATGAACCTTCAGTTTCTAATATTTTGGTGCAGTGCACAAATGTAAGAAGGTGAAGTGTTTCCGTTATACTCGTGCGACAGGAGAACTAGGCCAACTCCTGCAGCAACCGCGAGGCTGTGCTTGGATACAAGAATTAAAAAGAGTTCACTGACCGCCAGTAGGTTACTTCAGTTGTCAACAGCCGGTTTATCCAATCCAAGTATTCTGGGTCGCATCTCGAGAATTGCCGTTATTGTCTCCCGACCAGGAAGGAGAGGAAGATATTGAATCAAATGACAAACCCGTTAGGTAGTAAGCGATTGGGTTTTCGTTTCAGAGAGTAGATCTCAAGCTATGTTCTCAAGATCATTAAAGATTTTACGCTCGACCATGCCGAAATGTAGTAATTATACACCTGGTAGCAGTCCTTTAATGAATGTCATTAAAGTACACCTACTCATTAAAGTACAGGTGTTCAGCCAATGACAACTCAGCTTACAGGTGTTCAGCCAATGACAAGTCAGCTTTGTACCGTTATAAAACCGCAAGTATCGATTATCCTCGAATATGCAATCGAAAGAGAATTAGCGAAAAGTCACGGAGGCTGGAAATCCAAAACTGTCGCCGAAGGTTATGTTCTGTTACTATAATAATTAGCGTTAATTGTAAATAATATTCAAATAAATTCAATTTGTCATCTCGTTTTTCAATGTCGAATTCAATAATCAAGGTTATATCAAGTTTAACGGGATTACATCAAGGTCAATGACATTATTGTTCCTAGGAAAAAATACTTTCGCGTCTGCGCAAATCTCACAATTCACGACCTAGAACAAGGTCACTTCCGATCTTGTCAGATACAAATAAAATGTATACATCTGAATAATTTCAAGTTAGAAATATGGTCGAGCATAAAAAGTCGTATGAAACTCGCCTATAATGGTAATTAAGAAGCTCGTATGAAAATTATGAAACTCGCTTGCTCTCGTTTCATAAACATCCATACTCGCGTCTTAATTACTATCATTATAGGCTCGTTGCATAATGTACTATTATTAATTTGTCCTACAGAATAATATCTGTAATATTGACAATTAATATTTGAGGAGAAAAATTCGCTCCGGCCCCGGGGATCTTTAATGATCTCATAGCTAGCAGTGCATATTTCTGTACAGATTACTGTGCGCTTAACTGCGGAATCCTGGCCAAACAAGTCACTCAGTTGAGTGCGCCCCTAGTATAATGGCAGTTGACTTGGACATAAAATGTCAACGTACATGCCTAACTTGGAGTCAGGCCACAAAGGGAAACACTAAAGGAGGAAGGTTCGATCCGGTGCTGTGGATTGAATTCGGCGTAGCTCAGTAGTCAGAGCGCTTGGTACATAGAACCAAGGACCCGGGTTCGATCCCCGGTGCCGGAGCGAATTTTTCTCCTCAAATATTAATTATCTATGTTCTGAAGGTTTTTACGGATTATAGATTAGGAATTTTTTTAACCACAGGCGAAAACTAAGTGATTTCAAGCTGTGTGAGGATTTAACCAAAGATTGTGACTTCAGAATTCAGAGTTTGAAATTAGGGATGGCTGTTCTACCTTGACTTTTGCGTCGTTTCCAAGTTCTTGCAGGAAACTATCATAAACGTTTTACATCATGTCGTGCGAAAACCACCAATTAAAACTGAGAAAAAAAATGGGGCATTGATCTTCGTTGGTTTTGTACTGCTGCCGCAATTTTGTTCTCTTGCAGAATTTTCTTCCAGCTCATAGTATGGGCATAGCAACCACAAACTTGTGCAAAGTTTTGCGATGGAAAATTAAAAATGGAAATTCCAGTAGCCTATGTTGGATTTTGAAATATTATTTCGAGAAGATTGTTACTGTTTTTCCCCCTGCTCATTGATTTTGATCATATCTCTTTCGACCCTTGATATTTTAGCTGTTGAGAAACCCTGATTCTTAATCAAAGAAATTGAAAGTTCACCTAAATAATTATTATGTATTGATTATATTTAATTACTCAAATTTGAATTTGGTAAGAAACGTCGTTAGGAAATGTAGAAATACTAATAAATTATATTACGGTTATGAAAAATTGCAGTAAACAATTTTTTCTAGTATTTACAGATCAATGGACTTGCATTTACTTGGATTAAGTTTTAATTCAGTTGTGTTTTATTACGTCTTTCTTTCTTTCTTTCTTTCTTTCTTTCTTTCTTTCTTTCTTTCTTTCTTTCTTTCTTTCTTTCTTTCTTTCTTTCTTTCGTTCTTTTCGTATAAACCAGCTGTAATCCACTCACCCGTTTCATGTAGTCTATTTGATTGCGTTGTGTGTAACTTGATGTGATAGGTCCTATAATTATTTCAGTAAAAATTTATTGTATGATTCCTGAGGCTGGGATAAGGGACCAATGTGGCATTTGCGTTTCACATAAAGCATGCATATTCTCTGGGTAGACTATTTGTCAAAACGTATAAAACCATATGTGTATATAAATTGAATTATCTGAAATATTTATGAAGAGCAACTCTTGCTGCCTGCTAAAATATCCTCAATTCTGAGAATAAGGAATATTTCAGTTAGCATTGAACTTTAGAAAAACTTGCAAAGATAGAATGATGTCTGTATACTTATATTCGTCCCACGCCGTGGCGTCGTGGTCTAAAGCATCCTGCCTAGGACTCGCGTTACGGAATGCGCGCTGGTTCGAGTCCTCATGGGGGAAGACATTTTCTCATGAAATTTGGCCAGTGTATGGGACCGGTGCCCACCCAACATCGTGATGCATTTGGGAAGCTACGATAGGTAGCGAAATCCGGTTGTGAATACCAACTATAACGGCTGGGGGATCATCGTGCTAACCACACAATACCTCCATTCTGGTTGGAAGATCGTTCACCTCTGCTTCGGCATGTGGGCGTGAGGCCAGCGGCCGGCTGGTCGGCCTAGGCCCTTCACGGGCTGTAGCGCCACGGATTATTATTTATACTTATATCCATGATTGAATAATCAAGACTACTATTTAGTAGTCAACATGTACACATATTAATTTGAGAAAAATTCGTTCCGACACCGGGAATCGAACCCCGTCTAAAATGCAGGTAGTAGGGCATTGACGATATAATGAGAAGAGTTCGGCCGGCGCCGTGGATCGTGTTCCGGAATAGCTCAGTTGGAAAGAGCGCTCAGCGCGCAGAGCTGAGAGGTCCCGCGTTCGATTCCCGGTGCCGGAACGAATTTTTCTCAAATTAATAGGTATATAGAGTGATGGGTTTTTCTTTCCTTTGGGAAAAAACATAGTTTGTTGTATTCCATTTTATCCATAGAAGTCTAAGAACGTGTTTATGAAAACAGGAATGGAATTTTAGCATTTATACAGTTAAGCCTTCGTGCAAGTATATCGTTGATGCATTTAGGTGGGACAGACCTTCGATTGATAATGCGTTTTATTCGCTGCTGTCATTGTAGTACAAGTTGATTTAACAACCCACGTTTCTTCTTCACTCATCAAGGGCATCACGGCTTGAATGTCTAAGCGATTCTCGCACATCTGTAGAGGTTTCAATTGTCACGTTGCCAGGCAGACACAATGACCACATTGGTGTCAGTCTTGTGTTTTCATTAAGTGAATACGAGCCGTCAGAACTGGATCGTGGACAGAGAACCAAAACCTTGCATTTCCTGCTCTGGAGTTGGTATTTGGCGAGACTGTACTATAAATTAGCAATTGAATTGAAATCCTTTAACCAATATTTTCTGGTTTAATGCCGTCAGTACGCCTTAAACATATATTCCGATTGCAAATCAAGCTTTCAGGTATAACTCCCTGTAACGTTGATTTGAATAATTTCGAGGGAAAAATTGTTCCGGGGCCGGGTATCGAACCCGGGATCTTTGGTTTAACGTACCAACGCTCTACCAACTGAGCTACCCGGGAACTCTACCAGACACCGATCGTTGGTACGTTAAACCAAAGGTCCCGGGTTCGATGCCCGGCCCCGGAACAATTTTTCCCTTGAAATTATTCATATATTCCGGTTGTTTTCGTTGTGTATCAAGTCGCTGTTGCTTGTGAATATTTGTACAGTAGTGGCAAAAAAAACGGGACCGACCCTTGTAGCTGATTTCAGAGTCTTGTTCACTCCAGAGCACGATAAACTAGTAACTAAGACTTTCGTGGTTCGAATCCTGCCTGGGAAGGAAACTTTTTTTTGTTCCTTATTCAGATTTATTCCCAGTACTTTTCGATAGCTGGTAAAATTCATGTTCTGTGAATAATAAGTTAATTAAGTAGTAAAATCAAACACCTTGCTATAATAAGACCGGACAGCTGTATACTAGCAGCATTGGCGTGAGTGCGAAATATCGCTGACCTGACATCTAGCGGAGAGGGATGGAATTACGTCCACATATACAAATATTAACATAGCGAGATTCGGACTATTGTTTAAAACGTGAGTTACTAATGTGGAATTATATATGAAACACTTAAGAAATGTTGAATAATATTTAATGTAAAATTATTATCTTATATCAAAGCTGCATATTATGAGAAATATTGCATACTTCATATTACTTTCCGAAATTAATTGTTACATATGTTTTCTTTGATTTACCGAGACAAAATCAATCTGATATTAGGAATGAATTTACAGTAATGTTTTATATACGCATTGCTGACAACTGCAAAGATAAAATTCATTGTAATCTGATGCTTGTAATAATTAGTAAAGGCATGTGGACAACAATAAAACTTAATTTGATAAAACCTTAAAATCCAATACATTTTAACTTCTATTCATTTATTAGGTCTAAATAAAAAAACTAATTTGTATTTTTCTATCAACACAAAGCCGAAGGAATTAGGTCTACTAAAGAATGTTGTTGACTCACGTTTTATGAATTGTCGGAAATCGAAAGTACGATTTGGAGCAATTTGTAATGCTGCAATTGTCACAATTATAAACAGCACACATACACCTTGACATTTTAACACAGCACTAATTAATAAAAATATTAACTAGCCCAGCAACAATATACATTGCAGTTGATTACAGCTTGTTTCGCGAGTATCACCACACCGGCAGGTAGGTAGCAGCACTAGTGTCGTTCGCACGCAAAACTGCTAGCTGTCCGGTATTATTATAGTAAGGTATTTGGTAAAATATCGCTGCAATCGAAAATTATTGGGAATAAATTTGAATAAGGAACAAAAAAAAAAAAAAAAAAAAATTCCTTCCCAGGCAGGATTCGAACCACGAAAGTCTTAGTTACCAGTCTATCGTGTGCTCTGGAGTGAACAAGGCTCTGAAATCAGCTACAAGGGTCGGTCCGGTTTTTTTTTTGCCGCTACTGTACAGTTTTTTAATCTCATCATGTTATAATCAAAAGAACTTTGTAATCTTAGCAGTCCATTTCGTCTCTTTTCTGATTTGTTTGTTCAGTCTCACATATTTACTAGTATTGTCGAGAATTATTTTAGAACATTCACAGAAATATGTTTAAAGCGGAACTTTGAGCCGAACCAACAGTTAAGAGCGAAAAAAATTAAAGCCAACCCTAACGAAAAATTATTTTGAAAGTGTTATATACCATTCTTACGTAGATAGCTCACCATGTTTCATTAATGTAAACGATTTTCCAATCTCACTGCAGACAAATGAAGCACAATTGTTTGAGTAAACACTGTTGCTGTGTGTAGGATCAAGTAAACATTGCCTTTGTTAAATAAACTTACATAAATCATCTGTTCGATTCGATGAACAGGTGGAAACTTGGTGTTAAAATCGTTTTAAGTTTACTATTACAGTAAGCGAAATGTTGAAGTAATGTACGAAGTAAGGAAAAAGATATTTTCTCTCGATAATTGTGTGTTATGTTTCTTATGTAAACCACTGTCTGTGCCTGGAAATTTAATTGTACGTCGTTGTTAGTAGTGTCTTAATTTTAACATGAGGCGAAAGAAAGAATAAATAGCTGGAATAACGGAATATAAAACATTTGGAAACAATCTGAAAGAATTACATGAGGTAGTACTCTGAAATTAATAAATTGTTATGGATTCTTTGGAAGGAGACGTAGGCCTATTGAAAGACCAACGAAAATATGGCTTCAACAACAGATTAAGACAACATAAGACAATTTTAAGTTTCAATTTCATGTGACCGAAATAGGCACAAGAGACCTAATCCTCGTAGAGGTTACGACAGCCGTGGCGAAAATGTAATTGTGCGCCGAGCCACTGTGTAACCTGCAACGTGCATAGCACCTATGGAGGGAGGCGGACACCCGAAGGGGAAGTGAAGCATCTGACTTATTAACGGATTTTCATTTTCCTTACGTCAAGCACTTAAATATAATTTTATACAGTACAAGGCTACAAGCTAATGTTTAGTACGTGTAACGAAGAAAGAAATGAAGAATGAAACATAGGACACAATATCACAACCTAAAATTAACTGTCTTCAGAATGTCTCTGCGACAGAGTTTCAAACTCAGGACTTATGTCACTTACTGCCAATCGTAGTTGATCACGAAGGGATTTGTCTGTCAGTCGCTATCTAAATTTGTTTTTTACTATTTTCATTGTTGAAAATAATTTTTCACAAACGTAAGTTGTAGCGAACATAGCTTCAACAGAGGAAGCGAAAGAACGAAGGTTCAAATATTTATTTTTTGCCAAAGATTTCAAAAGTTCAACATTTGTCAAGTCCTTACATCTAGCTTTCATTTAACATCACATTGTAAATAAGTGAATTTAAATTGAAGATCTAACCGCATTATTCGTACATCTGCTGAAAAAGGATCGACGTACAGCGATGATGATGATGATGATGATAATAATAATAATAATAATAATAATAATAACAACACTTAACCTTTTAATGTTTTATCAGTAACATGTAGTAACTTATAATGCCGTTTTATGTTATACAACCGTTTTCCTAGTAATATTTGTGAATAAATTATAGCCTACATTTAATATTCTCATCATATTGGCAGCAAAAAATGCATCCTCCCATCCTACTTGAAACTTTCGTTTTTATAGAGGTACATGGTTTCGAAAGAGACATTGCGACGATACGCCACTCGCAGGTCAGAGACAAATATACATGGAACGGAGTTTGACTCCAGTGAGTGAGAGGATGTGGGTTGGGGGAGGTAGGAAGCAAGTGAAATACCTAGCTATCATTGCGAGCCATAATGTGCTCGTGAGTCGCATTTTCGCCACGGCTGGGTTACGGCGTTAATGATGATGATTATGATGTGGTGTCACAGTAAAAGGAAAGTAATGAAACATAACATGCCGAGTCATGCCTTTGTTAAACTAATTCTGAGTAACATAACTCTATTGATGGATGCTAGCAATTTTTTTAAACAGAAAAGTTCGATTTGACCCAGTATTTTATCAATTCATTTTAAACATACGTATGTCGTGCAAACATCAAATTTATACATTATAGTCTAGTTTTCATATTTCTGAGCATACGGAATTTCATTTCAAACAATTTCATGATATCTTGTGATAAACTTTGCGCTGACCTTTCGCGTGTGTGGTGGTAATATATCATGACGCTTCCTGAATTCCGGCACATCGGAGTTAACGTGATTGGTACAAAACGTTACCATGATTAATAATATATGTGCTCCTTCAAAACATGTGATCGTATGAACTGATTACATGTACTACATAATTAGCATGTATGCTTGTCTGTGCTTGCGGGAATGTATAAATGCGTATAACACTACATTCGATTTCTGGATGATATTTTCAGTTTTATGAGTCTTCGTAGTTAAGGTATGTAAAGCGTTAAATGGACACCATATTACTGAGGCGTATGGGCTTACGAATTTCTAGAGAGCTGATTACAAAGAAAGGAACGTAATTACATTTTATACATACAGTAGACTCAACAATATAAGCATGGTAACAGTCATTTCAAACCGTTAATCAATCATTTGATTTGTACACATGATTTTTTAAATATGTTAGACATAAAATTGTAATATATATATATATATATATATATATATATATATATATATATATATATATATATATATATATATTCTACAGCCATCATATTGTAAATTTATGTATTCGATATTGTTTGATCAAGTGCCTGATGATGGCCAAGGGCGAAAACGTTATTAAGTTGTCCTTAACATTCAATGAATATTTACATTTGTAAGTGTTGTTGATGTTCTTTAAACTATGATAAGTCATTTAGACTGAATACCAAAATAAACATTATATTATATTACATTCAATAATATAAAATACAAGGACTCTATGAACACCTGTGACTTGTTCACTATTTAGTTTTTGTCTTAAACTTATCAATTCCCACCAAGCCAAATATGTATATGGTATGTTACGAACAGTACAGCTGTTTCTTATTGATGCTGACAGTGTTAATTTATTTACAAGTATGTGAAGAAGAAAGTGTCAGTAATTATATGAGCCCTTGAGAGCAAAAGTGATTTAAGTCAAAATTGGATAATGAGGTTTAAAGTAAAAATTATGTAAAATACAGCGCAAAGTAGCAATTAATATGTCGTTCGTGCTATCCACTGACTACTAATAGTTTAAATAAAGTGAATATTAATTGCTACTTTGCGCTGTATTTTACATAATGTTTACTTCAACCCTCATTACCCATTCTTGACTTACACCGCTTCTGCTCTGAACGGCTCATATATGTCAGGGACACTGTTATGGTGTTCATGCATTGTATTCATTTGTTTCTTATTAACATTTTTGCTTTATAGGAAGTTCATAGTTCATTTCAGTGACCGATACGATCTTCGGAATATTACAGAAGAATATCTCGAACTGTATCATACTTATCAATATTGAATATCTGTTAGTTAGTCGTCGTCTTGAAGTGACCTTTCAGTAAACGGGCGTTACCATAGTAACATGTTTTGGAATCATAGTATTGAGAGTTTGATATACTTTTTTTCTTGCGTGACTTGCATGCATTAGTACGTCGTTTGGTCCAATATTAACCTAATTAAAATAGGAAGTTAAAATTACTGCTTCTGAGTGACCTCGGATGTCACGAGTCTGTAAAAGAGTCGTTGAACCGAGCGGCGACTTCTTGTTCCAGAGTTCGGGTTTCGATTCCACAACTGTCTAGTATATACAGTCACGAAGGTTGAGTTGTGAGGGTGCTAGGAACAATAGACTGTGCCGGTAATGTCTGTAATGAGGCGATATTAGCGATCCTAGTGGTTAGCAACTATCTATGGATGCATATTTATTACGTATTGAGCTTCGTGACTGTATATACTAGACTGTGATTAAACCTCGGACTTCTTGCGTCTTCAGATCTCTCCTACGTTGAAAAAACCGATGCACAATCAGTATTAGGTTTTATGCATCCTTCATTATATTTTTTGTGAATGTGATTTATAACCAACTTCAGAAACATTTTGTGAAAAAGGAATGTGTTAATTGCTTTCAAGTAAATGTGAAGCTGTAAATTAATAATAAATCAGCAACATGATTTGCTTCAAATGGAAAGGAGAAAGGGAAAAGAAAGTTAGAACCAAATTCATAGACATTCTTAGCGCGGGCTTCCGGTGGATGATCAGCAAACTAACGTTTTTCGTATTCATAAACCAGTGTTAGCGATATATGATATGAATCCTGTACAAGTATCCAGTCGATAGCCGGGGCTAGTTTAGCACGCTCGTAGCGCGGGCTAGCGAAATGTCTATGAATAGCACCCTTTGTGTTACAGAATTTAGCTTAATTTTCTCTGTTGCTTAAATGTTCAATAATAGTACATTATACAACGCGCCTATAATGGTAGTAATTAAGACGCGAGCATGTTTGTTTATGAAACGAGCGCAAAGTATTGATTTTTTTCGAGGCCGAATGCCATTGACCTTGATATAACATAGAGAATAAGATGAACATTAGTCTTAATATAACCTGGAAATTGTTTTAGAATTGAAAAACGAGATGACAAATTGAATTTATGTGAATATTATTTACAATTAACGCTAATTATTATAGTAACAGAACATAACCTTCTGCGACAGTATTGGATTTCCAGCCTCCGTGACTTTTCGCTAATTGTCTTTCGATTGCATATCCGAGAATAATCGATACTTGCGGTTTTATAATGGTACAAATGTGATTTGTCATTGGCTGAGCACCTGAACTTTAATGAATAGGTGTACTTTAATGAGGTGCATTAAAGGGCTACTACCAGGTGTATAATTACTACAGTTCGGCATGGTCGAGCATAACATCTATTGAAATGGCGAGTGCGGATGAAGACGGATTACTTAAAGTAATGGGTTTTAATTTGAAAAATTATGTAGCCTGTGCATATGTCTATCTAATTTTGTTTTAGATTTTGTCGACTGTTGACTGACTGAAACAACAAGTTTGTCTTATTTTGATTGAAGTAGTCCGCAAGCCATTCCTTCCTCAAGGTTTGGCAGTAAGTTGTCGAGCTTTTAACTTGTAACGCGATGTTTGAGTCTCAAGAAATGGAGCATTGTTTCCATTACAATGTTGATGCCTTAAACTGGGAAAATGTGTGCTGTTTGGAAACTCTCCTTACGCCACGGCCATGTTGCGCGACCTCAGGCGATGGCCTACGTTGACCTAGTGATGCGCCTTCATCGCGTGTTCGCAGAACACAGGAATTTTTTCGGACATTAATTAATTTTCAGAATTGATATATGCAGCGAGAAGTTTAAGAGGAGCATGTCGGCAGAATTCTCATTTTATCCCACAATAACTCGTGTAACTAAATTAGGATTTCTGTTCAAACGAAGTACTCTTTCTTTTACAATGCTTGATTCAAATTTGTAGTCTGTGATGTACAGTAATGGCAAAAAAACCGGACCGACCCTTGTAGCTGATTTCAGAGCCTTGTTCACTTCAGAGCACGATAGACTGGTAACTAAGACTTTCGTGGTTCGAATCCTGCCTGGGAAGGAAACTTTTTTTTGTTCCTTATTCAAATTCATTCCCAATACCTTTCCATTGCTGGTAAAATTCATGTTCTGGGAATAATAAGTTAATTAAATAGTAAACTATCGCGCAGTCGATATAATATGTAACTTAATTCTTTGTCTTTACAGTAGTTTTGGACGTTTTAGGCCTATTCAATACTCGAAAATGGTGTAGGCTTAAAAGAATATGAAGCAAATGTGATTTTGTCTTCTTATTTTAAGTTTTATGCTACTGGGGCTTTCCACGCAGTACTAGCCAATTATATGTGAAAATAGAACCATACTACATTTTAGTTTCAATTTAAATTTTAATCCAGTTAATATTTAGGTTATAAATTCCTTAGAACCGGGATTTCAGATAGTTAATGTTGGTAGTAGTTATGAACAAATGATAAACTACAGTACTAGCCAATTATATGTGAAAATAGAACCATACTACATTTTAGTTTCAATTTAAATTTTAATCCAGTTAATATTTAGGTTATAAATTCCTTAGAACCGGGATTTCAGATAGTTAATGTTGGTAGTAGTTATGAACAAATGATAAACTACAGTACTAGCCAATTATATGTGAAAATAGAACCATACTACATTTTAGTTTCAATTTAAATTTTAATCCAGTTAATATTTAGGTTATAAATTCCTTAGAACCGGGATTTCAGATAGTTAATGTTGGTAGTAGTTATGAACAAATGATAAACTACAGTACTAGCCAATTATATGTGAAAATAGAACCATGCTACATTTTAGTTTCAATTTAAATTTTAATCCAGTTAATATTTAGGTTATAAATTCCTTAGAACCGGGATTTCAGATAGTTAATGTTGGTAGTAGTTATGAACAAATGATAAACTACAGTACTAGCCAATTATATGTGAAAATAGAACCATACTACATTTTAGTTTCAATTTAAATTTTAATCCAGTTAATATTTAGGTTATAAATTCCTTAGAACCGGGATTTCAGATAGTTAATGTTGGTAGTAGTTATGAACAAATGATAAACTACAGTACTAGCCAATTATATGTGAAAATAGAACCATACTACATTTTAGTTTCAATTTAAATTTTAATCCAGTTAATATTTAGGTTATAAATTCCTTAGAACCGGGATTTCAGATAGTTAATGTTGGTAGTAGTTATGAACAAATGATAAACTACAACATAAACGCTCGATTTGTGCTAATTATTTGGGCAATATCATTCTGGTACCTAAAAATCCGCTCCCTATTAAATACTAAGCAATGCTAGCATTTTAAACGCACACGTATTCTGTAAATTAATAAATATAACAATACTTTAGCTGAGAAAAAAAGAACGTGACTTACTGCAATTCAATAAAAATATTAATCCCGATGTTCATTTCTTTCTAATATCGACTGTTTACAAGAATAAAAATAGATTCTTAGCTGCATTGCCATATATAAAACCCACGAACTTTGATTTCTTCTCAAGCCGCGTCTCGACTTCGTTTTAGAAATCGCATAAGGATTCAGACCTCGTTCGCAGTTTAAAAACCGAGGCTTGCAACCACAATTTAGTTCGTGTTTTAGAAATCGACTCTTAGTCACTCGTAATGAGTGCACCTCTGTACATAGTGTATTGGACATTGTGCCATTGTCACATATTCTATGACACAGTACATGAGAGTAGGCCACCTAAGGGAAAACTGATATGTAGAACTTAAACTGAGAGGGATTCAATCCGGAATCGGGGCTGGAATCCTGTGTGGCTTAGTGGATAAAGCGTCAGCACGTAGAGCTGAAAAAACCCGGGTTCGAGTCCCGGTGTCGGAGACAATTTTTCTCTGTTCTACCCATCCTTCATCATTCGCCTTACAGTCGGGCAAACCTCTGAAAAAAATCCAACGCGGTAATCAGTCCAAGCGGAAATCGAACCCGCGCCCAAGCGCAACTCCGGATCTACAGGCAAGGACCTTCGACTACGCTGGTGGCTAGAATGGTCTTGACCTAATTGGAGGTCAAGAGCGAGCTTTCGTGCTCCACTATATTATTACTACGCTCCACTACTCGCATGTATGCACAGTATATGTTAACATTTTTCATAAACCGATTCCAATTAACGACGACACTGCTTAAATAATGCTGAGTAACAAAGTTTTAATGAGCTATAAAATGGAATGTTGCAGATATAGGGCAAGATTAAGACTGCAAGTAGATTCAACGTGCCTGTCAGCAAAATAATACGGAATGAATGACATCAAATATTCCGGATGTTTTAAATACCAAACAACTATGCGCAGTATCGCAAAAAGTGAACTCTTATTGCTTTCAAGATTAGGAATGGGATCGCGAGAGACTGTCGAAAGCAAGATTATTTCAGACTATCCCAAGGTCTTTGACTTGATGGTATTGCCGCGTGCGCCGTCAACATTTCGCCGAAGACATGCTGACTAATGTCTCCACTCCACACAAAGATTTTTAACTTGTGGAGCATGATGATTATGATGAAGCATTACATCAACACATTCTCTAAGCTTGCTGGTACTTCCTCAGACTCCCACGACCATTAAAGGGGACGCTATTCACACAACATGACAAATTCGACCTCATAGCTTTTCTCTTGGCATTGTCCTTATATTATCATAGTCTTTCCCAGACTTCTCAGCTCGGAATTTAATTTTTTCCGTTTGTGATTGAAGATGATGAGCAGGGAAAGGATTTATATGTAAATACATATTTACTTATAAAGCTAATATAATTTATATTTTGCATTATCTTTATGTTTCACAATGTGTAGGGTTGAAAAATCCTACTTTTATTTTCCATATTTTTCCATATTTTAGAGTTTAGTACATATTTTCGTTAATTTCCATATATTTTCCATATTTCATATAAAACAGTCCATATTATATTAGGTTTAACAATAAAACAAAACAAAATTCCATTAACTTTTAAAAATACATTTCAACAATAGAGATTTAAACACATGTTCAGTAATCCCTTTAACATCAGAGTTATTTGAAAATTAGCAGTCCTATCAACAATGGGAAAGTAAGTTACAAAACTGTATTAATTTAATTTAAAATTTTTAACAGACTTCAGTTGTGCAGCTCAACAGTTAAATGCCAGTCAGAGTACACATAGGTTCAGTTTTGTAAATCATACTATAAAGACGGTAAATATGCCAAAAGTACGTCGTTCAGTCAATTTAAAATCAAAACTAACAAGTTACATTTCAGAATTTAAAGAAGATGGTTTATCAACTGACAATAAAATATTATTTTGTAATTTGTGTCAGTGTGCAGTATCATCTACACAAAAGTTCCTGGTGCAACAACACATTACAACTAGTAAACATCAGGCCAACAAACAACTAAATTCCAAGCAGAGACAATTGTTTTTAACACAACCAACAACATCGAATGTAAGATCTGAGTTTAACATCGACCTGTGCCGTTCTCTCATCTCTGCTGATATTCCTCTCTACAAACTAAAGAATAAGGTCTTCAGGGAATTCCTTGAAAAATATACTCAACATACAATCCCGGATGAGTCAACACTTAGGAAGACGTATGCTCCATCCATCTACGATGAGACAATACAGAAGATAAGAGATGAAATTAAAGATAGTTCAATTTGGGTTTCCATTGATGAGACTCCCGACAAAGAAGGTAGACTTGTTGGTAATGTAGTTATCGGTTTGTTAAGTGAACAGTATTCTGAACGAATTCTTTTACATTGTGATGTTCTAGAAAAGTGCAATAACAAAACTATAGTTAAACTGTTCAACGAAGCTATGGGTATCCTGTGGCCAAAGGGTATTATGTACGATAATGTGTTATTCTTTATTAGCGATGCTGCCCCTTATATGGTCAAAGCTGGACAAGCATTATCTGTTGTATATCCTAAATTGACTCATTTTACTTGTGTGGCGCATGCATTTCATCGTGTGGCAGAAGTGGTCAGAGACAATTTCCCTAAAGTAGATTTGTTGATTTCATCAGTGAAAAAAGTATTTCTCAAAGCTCCCAGTAGAGTTAACGTGTTGAAAGAAATGTACCCTGAAATTCCATTGCCACCAAAGCCAATTTTAACTAGATGGGGTACATGGCTAGAAGCAGTTGAATATTATGCCGAACATATAGACTCTATTAACAATGTTCTCCTTGCATTGGACTCTGAAGATGCAGTCTCAATTGATACTGCGAAAACAGTTACCTGTGACATAAGTGTGAAGAATGACTTAGCTCACATTCAGCATACATTTTCATGCATCATAAAAACGCTCAAAAGTCTCCAAAATAGGCACCTTTCACTATCTGAAAGTTTTGAAATTATAAATAGTACTGTGGAACAACTGAATCGTGGTAGAGGTAAAGTTGCAGATGCAGTAAGAGCTAAGGTGGACACTGTACTTTCAAAAAACCCTGGATATGAAGAACTACAAAAGGTTGTTGCTGTGATGAGTGGTGAATCAACAGTGAAGATTAACTTGGACTTATCCCCAGCAGACATTGTGAAATTGAATTATGTACCAGTTACTTCTTGTGACGTCGAACGCTCTTTTAGTCAGTATAAATCTATCCTCAGAGACAATAGAAGAAGATTCACTTTTCAGCACTTGAAAGAAATGTTTGTAACCTATTGTTATGGTAACAGACAATAAAAATTGTGTTTTGTTGAAACTACATTGGAAGATAAGGTACGTCCATTATATTTTTTGTTTAGTTTGATTAAAATGTACCAATATTTAACGTACATAGTCATTTTTTTATAATTTTAAGTCCATATTTAATTCCATATTTTGGTAAAAATCCATATTTAATTCCATATTTTGGTAAAAATAACTACATATATATTTACATATTTCATATATTTTTAGTCCATATAAATCCGTTCCCTGATGATGAGACACATGGTTACGAATTGTGATACATATTCAACGCTCAAGTCGCATTTTCTATTGGCGTGAGGAAGTCCATTCTAATGAGCACAGACCGGAGCTTTGGCAGAATGCCTTTTTAAATGTGTTAAATCTATCGTCATGTTGAAAGTAAATGTGTACGAATTATAAAGGGTGCGTCAGAAAGAACGGATGGATTTCAAACTATCGATATGCAGCGAGGTGAGGGATATAGTGAGGGGGACCACGACTGTTGGGTCAGCCAGAGAATGCAGTTTCAGTTGAGAATATGGTGTTGGTCTGGTGTACAACGTGCTTTCATCGTAGAGATATTTTTGAAAAATGAAGAGACTATGATCGCCACTCAGGACTCATTTCGACATCGGACGTCACGCTAGGATTCCAACTCGGAATACAATTTTGCGGTGGGTGGCTTCATTTCGTATCACAGGTTCAACATTAAAGAAGAAATCACCTGAATGAACACGGAGCGCGTGTACACCTGCAAATGTGGGGACAAGACACTTGGTTTTCCAGCCACCTCAAAGATCAGCCCGCAAACATGCTATTGCACTGAGATTGTCCGAGGCTACGGTAAGATCTCGCGCCCTGCGACTTCTTTCTTTGGGACCATTTGAAGGCGTAAGTTTGTAAACATCGATCACATATACTGGATGAACTGAAGACGGCGATTCGTGAAGAAATCGTGGCAATTGCACCAGCTATGACTGTGAAAGTGATGGCGAACTTCAGAAAAAGCCTCGATGCCTGTATTGAAAGCCAAGGACATCATATGGATTATGTTGTTTTCCATAAATAAACTGTATGTATTGGTGAATATGTTGATAACAATAAATTTTTGATTTGACGAATCCTTACAATTTTCTTGCCATGTGAAATCCATCCGTTCTTTCTGACGCACTCTGTACCTTTGTGATTGAAATGTCACAGTTTTATGTTGCCCTTTTCTGCTTTTTTAAATATAAATGCCTAATTTACAAAATAAATGCTTTTTTTTGCATTTATTTGAATATTTATCTATTTTTTGAATCACAATATTGTGAAACCCTACATGTCCATTTTTTACGAAATTGAGTTATACCATATAATATGATTTCGTATTCGAAACATGTAGACTCATGATATTATGAATAGAAACCCCACATATTCCCATCAACATTCATTTTAGCTAAAATGTTAAGAAAAAATTATTCGAGCACAAATCTAGGACCTGAGATGTTTTTTGTATCTCCTGAAAAGTTTAGTTTTCTAGACATGTGTTTCTCAATATTCCTGTTCATTTATTAATTTATTATTAAAATTTTCCTACAGGTATATTTTAATTTATTTCTATAACCGCTACAATGAAAGTGACTTCACCGAATGTATATTATTGTCTTTCAGTCAGTTCATATTCTCTTTGCAACAATGAGTGCTGCCGTGCAAAAATGTATAGCAGTAAGCGTTTTAATTATCGCTTGTGTTTATTTGACAAGGCAACATTGAGTGCGGGTCTAACGTTATTTTTCTTTCAGTTTTCATTGCGACGTTGTTGTAGGTAGCTAAATATTTCATATCGCAACAGATCAGTACAACCAAACACAAAAATGCACTTTCCAAGGCTACTGGGAAGAAGATTTCTTTGCTTCCAACAGTAATTGCAACACCGAATCGAAAATCTCAATTTGCATTCGACTTGTGTAAAACTTTTCTTGCTGCCGAAATCCCTTTGTGGAAAGTGAAAGGTTGTAGGTCTAGTGCAAGGTCTTTGTAATTGCCTTTTATTGCGTATTTTAGCTATTTATGATGCCTTTTTGCCTGCCTAGTTTAATGATTCATAATGCCTAAGCTTCCGGTCTCTGCTAATGAGTAATTGTTACGATGTGGCTCAAATTTATTACACAGATTTTCGGTTTAAGGCTATAGGAACTAAATAGCATGGAAGGCCACCGGCGTAGCGCAGTCGGCTAAGGCATTGCCTGCCGATCCGGAGTTGCGCTCGGGCGCGGGTTCGATTCCCGCTTGGGCTGATTACCTGGTTGGTTTTTTCCGAGGTTTTCCTCAACCATAAGGTGAATACCAGGTAATCTATGGCGAATCCTCGGCCTCATTTCGCCAAATACCATCTCGCTATCACCAATCTCATCGACGCTAAATAACCTAGTAGTTGTTACAGCGTCGTTAAATAACCAACTAAAAAAAATCAATATTTGAGAAGATTCGTACTTTTAAGTACGCCGGTAAGAACCTTGAAAGACTGCAGCAAACTCTGAATCTCGCTCCTCGACTGTTTCTTCCGGTTTAATTGTTTCAGGGACTCATATTGGCAATTTGAAAGATTTTTAGATAGTTTGTTTCTTAAATTATCGTCTTTCGCTGAGCTGAAATGTTATTGTTATTAGTGAACAATAAAGAACTCCCTTGATGGATAACAAATTTATCTTGTCTAATCGGGTGTTGAACCCGTTTCTACCAGACGGAAAGGCGTTGTTCTAGTCATTCGCTTAACGGAGCGAACTTAATGCTCAAGATTAAAAAGCCACACTGTTTCGTTTCCCATATCTTTCTTAATCTGTGTTTGAGATCGAGTGGCTGTTTCGATGTGAGTTCTACTGTATTCTCGGGTATACAGTATATTAGTGGTGCTGGAACGGTCGGTCATGAGTTGATAATAATGAGATGAATGAGATCTTAATTATAAAGGAGACGGGGAAGGTCAAGGAAACCTGCCACGACACTATCTTCCTGCACCGAAAATTACACTTGAACTGTTTGGGTCTCGAGTCTGTCTACTCCAGGCCTGGGCGTAAATAACTCGATTGAGTCACTGCAGAGCACACCATAACTCCCCACTCCAACTTCCCCGACTGAGACAGTAATGTATGATGCAGTGCGAGCAAACAAGAAAGTCAGTGACGGATTGTATCAGCGGGTATCATAGCTTTCACGAACTTTCGGCTCTCGCTGATCGCTTAAATTCCACCGCTGTCGCACAGAGCCTTACTGCGCGTTTATAAGGCGGTGTAGAGTACGATTATTTAGCCCTGACAGTCGCCGGCGATGTGCGCCTAGGTCAGGCGAGTCCATTTAATTACGTCAAGGGGTGTTTGGGTTATTCACTCGCTTGCCTTCGGAGCGATCGGATGTCATGCGTGCGGTAGAACGGTATGTTTCCAGTACAGTTAAGTTGTACTGCATTCCTTTACCGACCGCTCGCCCTTATCTCTACTCCGGAGCTGTCCCCACTACTCCTATTACTTCCCCTCTTTCGCGTCGCTAAGCTGTCAGGACTGAAAAATCGGTCTGCAAGCTATAGGCATCCAGCAAGGAAAACTCGGTGCTCAGAAACCAGCGGGCGTGACTGTCTCTCGCATATGACGTATGCTCCCGTTCCCAGCATGCTCTCGCGCCGCGACAAGTCCGAGCTGAGTTTTGCTTGTAGGATGCCTATAGAAGGACATGGGCGGAGGTTTCTGCATCCCTTTCACTTCCCCTCTTATGCCCAGGGTTATTCTACATCAAGAAAAGTGTACCTACTAATATAAGTTTCCTTTGCCGAGAATTAAACTATAATCTTTTCAGTGTTACTGGATGTATGGACTAGTGTCCTGCAGTGTTGGAACATGAGAGAGGCAACCAAGTCATTACAAATTTCGTCTTATTTCGTATGAAAAACTAATCTCAAGATCTGTGCTAAAATCCTTAAACGGTTAAAACATGAAGAGGTGGCAGTGGAGAAGTGTAAATATTTTTATAACAAGGTGGAACAAACACGACAGACCTTCTGCAGAGCGAACATCGGCGAATATCGAACTTTACCACACTCGACAAATTTGAACCTAATATATTGTCTGTAATGGACGACACTACTGGGTGTTCATTTCAAAGTGTGTCATGACGTCACTGTTGATGAGTCAGAGATTTGAAGCGAGTTTCAGCTTTTGTGTCAGAGAAGTTTCCTATTAATCAAGGCGTTCAATCTGAACTTGAGAACGTGTACGGTATAACTTGAACGTCGTAGCAACAGATGGCGGTCTGTACGGTCTGGTCCACACCTGTGGAGTAACGGTCAGCGCGTCTGATCGCGAAACCAGGTGGCCCGGGTTCGATTCCCGGTCGGGACAAATTACCTGGTTGAGGTTTTTTCCGGGGTTTTCCCTCAATCTAATATGAGCAAATGCTGGGTAACTTTCGGTGCTGGACTCCGGACTCATTTCACCGGCATTATCACCTTCATCTCATTCAGACGCTAAATAACCAAAGATGTTGATAAAGCGTCGTAAAATAACCTACTAAAATAATGTACGGTCTGTGTGCTACCATAATCTCTTTCGAACTGTGTTTTGCGCGGGCAAGTCGTACGCAGGGTATTTGTTATCATCGGTTGCGTACGGCAACATTCCAAAACACAAATCAAATGCTCCGTGTCCATGTTGACCGTCAAAGTTAATGTCAACAAATACGTAAGTAATCGTCTTAACCCTCTCCAAATATCCCGACAGTAACAAAAAACTCACCTCAGCACATGTTTCGAAACAGTTCACATTCCTGCCACTACCGGCGTTACGGTACGTATCGGTAAGTACTCTTTTGAATGAACGCCGTACTTGCTATGCAACTTCTCTGATAAATAAGTAATACACCTCTGCGGAAGTGTAGGAAGATTGAATTCTCTAGGCTCATCGACTAGCCACATGACTGCATACAGCGAGCCATGACACACTTTGAACTGAACACCCAGTAGTATGAACTGTCAACATAAATCGCAAAAGAATATTTAATATTTACACTTTGGTCCCTAGGATACGTTGCCAGTTTCCTAAGTGGCAGAAAGTGTTGCTTTTGTGTTGCAAACAGTGGACTTATCCACCAAGCAAACGATGTACATCGCACTATGTGAAAGCGAGGAATTCCAAAAGCAATGTTTGGTGAAGGTTATGGAGTCTTTTAGAAGTTCATTCAACTTATTTATTCTTCAGTCAATTCTAGAGCCGCGTGGTTCCTGGTTGCTTGTTTTACGAGTAGTCTCGGTTTAAAAAACATTTCGCGGAACGGCACTCAACCTCGGAGTGCGAAACAATGAGTCAGTTGTGTAAGAGAATGTTTGAAATTTTATTAGCCCTGAGTTAAACCAGTTTCTTTTAACTCATAGAGACACTTCATATTAAACAGATGATATTTTTCCATACTTGTGGTCTGATTGATTTACAATTTTCGTGGTTTCTCTCGCGTCCACAACCGTGTGCTCAGTATTTGACATAATTGTAACCATATTTATGTATTTATTTATTTACTTACTCTGGTGGACTTAAGGCCATCAGGCCTTCTCTTCCACACCACCAGAAATGCAATACAACCACAAGAAAAATGATACATCAATGCAATTAATCTACAGTAATAACGAGTGACAGAATGAATATGGCATAAAAAAAAAAACAAAAAAAAAAAAAAACAAAAAGTAAAAACATATACAACAAATGCAGACACAAAATAACAGTGTAACTCAACATCATTGCTATTAACCAAAGGACAATAAGCTGTTCTGGTATCCTGGCACAAAGACAAGAAAGGATTAATCCAACAAGACGAAATTATTGCCAAATTTCTGCATAAATCTAGCAGCTTCTCAGAAACGGATTTCGTGAGATAAAACGTACTTTTCTAGTTTACTTTTGAACTGTTACAGTGTCCGGCAATCCCTGACGTCACTAGGTAACGTATTCCAGAGTCAAGGCAATGATACAGTATAGGAGCATGGGTATAGGGAAGTTCTGTGACGAGGAATAGATTTATTGATTGATCATCGAATTTCGTGTTTTTCGTGGTGAATTCCGTCTCTTCCTCGCTTCTACAGCCATGTTTTCAGAAGTACTTTACCATCCTTGTTACCATTTTGATTGATTGATTGATTGATTGGTGAATATCGCTGATTTCCTCGCGTCAAATCATATCCTGAGGTAGTATTTCCCTGATATTGTGACTAAATTAATTGTTTGGCTAATGTTGTGGTTTTACTAATCTTTACAACCATATGTATTACGTAAAAGTCTAAAGGCTCATTCACAATGAAAATTAAACATAACGTAAGCGTTAACTTAAGAATGTAAACGTTACGGTAAAATCACATCATTCATGATGGGGACATAAACATAACGGCAAAGATACTTGGTAACCATGGAAACATAACAACGACGCCATTTCCTCATATTCTGGCGTGTGGAGTAACGGTCAGCGCGTCTGGCCGCGAAACCAGGTGGCCCGGGTTCGAATTCCTGCAAGTTATCTGGTTGAGGTTTTTTTCCGGGGTTTTCTCTCAACCCAATACGTGCAAATGCTGGGTAACTTTCGGTATTGGACCCCGGACTCATTTTCACCGGCATTATCACCTTCATATCATTCAGACGCTAAATAACCTAGATGCTGATACAGCGTCGTAAAATAACCCAATAAAATAAAATAAATAAATAAAATAAATATTCTGGCGTATACTTCAGCGCTCCACAATTGTGTACTGTTTGCAAATCATGTAAACATAAGCATGAAAGTTTGGAGTTCGCAAACTTTCATGTTAACGTCTAACGGCAATGTTAATGTCAATGTTTATGTGAATCACTGTGAATGATCCCATTTGATAACCTGGCCGCAAACTTCTGTGTTTATGTTACGGTTATGTATAATTTTAATTGTGAATGGGCCTTTAGACATAAGCCAGTATTGGTTATTAACTGTTGCAGCTAGAAATGAAAACTAATTCTTTCATCGGCCTTGATAAAAAAGCATAAATAGCAAAAGATATCGTGCTAAATCCTGCTTCACTGCTGGTCTTAAGTGTGTCTTCGTAAATTTGCTCCGCATTAAAAATCTTCTATGAAGATAAAAACAATTAGGTCAAAGTAGCTGTATGACGTGATTCGCATCTTGTTTCGTGCGGGAAATGGCACCTGATAGCGCACCCACGCAAAGTTATTCTTTCTGTTAGATCCGTCGACTGGTGGAGACGTTGACCGATGAAACGACTCTTCCTTGCTCGATGGGAGATTGCATCTTGACCTTGTCGCTGAAGAAACTCAATTTTCATCTTCGTCTCATGATAATATACTTTTTTTTTTTTTTTTAAATACATAGCTCTTGGAGAATATGCAACGATATAATGCTATGTAAAATGTCTGCGAAATATAAGATGGCTAAGAAAATGCTTACTTCTTCATTTCATTTACTTTTCTTCTCTAAGAAATAAACTTAAGAAATCATTATAACCATGTCGAATAAATTATCATTTTGTGTTTCTGCTTTCAAATGAAGACTCGGTAATTTTTTTAACTATAGTACATTATGCAACGAGCCTATAATGGTAGTAATTAAGACGCGAGAATGTTTATGAAACGAGCGCAAGCGAGTTTCATAATTTTCATACGAGCGTCTTAATTACCATTATAGGCAAGTTTCATACGACTTTTTATCCTCGACCATATTTTAACTTGAAATTATGGATAAGTATTCATGTTATTCTTATCTGACTGGGGAGCGGAACTGACCTAGTGCAATATCTGCTAAATTGTGAGATGTGCGCAGACGCGAAAGTATTGATTTTTTCCGAGAAACAAAATGTCATTGACCTTGATATAATCTAGAGAGTAAAATACAAATTAATCTTGATATAACCTTGAAATTGATTTAGACATTGAAAAACGAGATGACAAATTGAATTTGTTTGAATATTATTTACAATTAACGCTAATTATTATAGTAACAGAACATAACCTTCTGCGACAGTATTGGAGTTCCAGCCTCCGTGACGTTTCGCTAGTTGTCTTTCGATTGCATATCCGAGAATAATCGATACTTGCGCTTTCATATTGCTACAGTGGTGTTTTCTGATTGGTGGAACACCTGAACTTTAATGAATAGGTGTACTTTAATGAGGTCCATTAAAGGGCTGCTACCAGGTGTATAATTACTACATTTCGGCATGGTCGAGCATAATAGTACATTATGCAACGAGCCTATAATGATAGTAATTAAGAAGCGAGTATGGATGTTTATGAAACGAGCGCAAGCGAGTTTCATAATTTTCATACGAGCTTCTTAATTACCATTATAGGCGAGTTTCATACGACTTTTTATGCTCGACCATATTTCTAACTTGAAGTTATTCAGATACATTTTATTTGTATCTCACAAGATCGGAAGCGAACTTGTTCTAGGTCGTGAATTGTGAGATGTGCGCAGACGCGAAAGTATTGATTTTTTCCAAGGAACAATAATGTCATTGACCTTGTGTAATCCCTTTAAACTTGATATAACGTTAATTATTGAATTCGACATTGAAAAACGAGATGAAAAATTGAATTTATTTGAATATTATTTACAATTAACCCTAATTATTATAGTAACAGAACATAACCTTCTGCAACAGTATTGGATTTCCAGCCTCCGTGACTTTCCGCTAATTCTCTTTCGATTGCATATCCGAGAATAATCGATACTTGCGGTTTTATAACGGTACAAAGCTGACTCGTTATTGGCTGAACACCTGTAAGCTGAGTTGTCATTGGCTGAAAATACCTGAACTTTAATGAGTAGGTGTACTTTAATGACATGCATTAAAGGACTGCTACCAGGTGTATAATTACTACATTTCGGCATGGTCGAGCATAAAAAAATATTATATTTCACGTGTACAAATTCCCTTATGAATTAACTTGTAGGCATACTAAATATGAAGGAAATCCGTCAAATACAGGGCGATCCATTTGGAAAGGTAAAATGAAAACGCTGTAACATGGGAACGGTTACTATTTATTTCACAGCAATCTGTAAATACATTCTAGAAGGATGGGAGTTTTGACCGCATAAAACCGCAATGTTCCCGCCATTGTGTACACAACACAATTCACATCGTAAAGCTATTAGCTAATCCGTCGCAAGTGATGATCTTACATCTCAGAATATTTTGTTCAAAAGCAGAGATAATTTCGCTTTGAAATCATCTATATCCCTGAGTTGCTGCACATAGACGTCTACCTTTATAAAACCTCAAACGAAAAAATCGGGTATTGTCAGGTTTAAACAGTTTGGAGACCATGTAATTGGCCCTCCACAACCGTACCAATTGATGTCAAATTTTATTAAGATAATCACGACCTTCTCCTCGACGTGGTGTTGCGCCATCCTGTTGGAACACTGTGCCCAAGTGGTTTTCCTCTCGGATCTGTGTTACGAAGAGCAAATGTTATCCATTTCTGCAGATCGCGTAATGTTCGAACATGAGAGAAACAACCGAGACACTACATACTTCGTCTTATTTCATACGAAAAACTAAACGCAAGATTTATGCTAAAATCGTTTTTTTTTTTTTTCGTGAAAAGATTGATACAAAACTCCTGTGTTTTTAACATCATACTGAAACTGAAATAACCTCTGTATCACCCTTGATATAATTTTATGGCAATTTTATTTCCTGTTTTCCCAGACGGATTAGACGGTAGTTCATGAGAACTTCCCTGCGAATTCCTTTACACCATTGCTCATCCATCTCCATTTATCTTATCGACGCTTGGTAGTTCATGCATTTCCGATAAATAAGAAATATATTCGGCCCACTGGAAGACCAAATATTTATCATATTCTTCGTAATATCCCAGCGGCTTCGAAAGAAGTTTTGATCTGTGTTACATTTCACCCAGAGTTTTTGTAAAGTGATAAAGGAGAATGCCAGTTTCTCACACTTTTGTATCTTTGAAGTATAACATTTGCAGTAAATGCATTATTGCGAAACTTTAAATAGTAACTTTCTCGGTATATAAATTGAATCAGAATTTAATTTCCGTCAACATATAGCTGTCGGAAATCATAATTTCTATCTTTAAAGTTTTGCTTCCTTTTCCGAGGCTTCGTATATCATCCTGCTTATTTAAATGAATCACTCCGTCGTTTTTGTGGTCAGTCTGGGCTCCTTTTCCCCTCGGAATTTCGTCCCGGACTGTTCTCACTATTCTTCGTCTGCCATTCTGGAGACGTGGTAGCTCTTATCTTCGCCACTTAACCGAATCTCCTGTCTTCTCGTGTACTCCATGCCCGTCTTTAATACAGTTTTTTTTTTTTTTTATTTTTTATTTTTATTTTTTTTTATTTTTGGAGGGGCGAGAAGCCCGTCGTTGTCTTCTCTACAATCCTCGTTGGAATCCATCTCCAGGAAGTAACGTGGCATTTGTTTTCGCTTCAATGAATTTTTGCTAATATGAATCCCAATATGGTTTTTTTAACATTCTTCTTGTTTCGGTATATACAAAACATTCTGTTAATTTAAAGTAGTGTCAATTTGATAGTATATGTTTGTTGCTGTTGTATTGCTGCATTCCTGGATTGCCGTTATCACTCTTTTTCCGAGATATCTTAAGCTCTATTTGTTTGCTGTCAGTGTCTTAAAACACATAGCGGATTGGTTCGCTTTTGTTTGAATTGATAGTTTCGATGGTCGATGTGTTCGTATATTTCTGAGCTTTAGCTGCATTTTAACCCAAGTGGGATGTTAGATACTACTATTACTACTACTCCACTGCCACTACCACTACCACCATAATTTTCCTTTTAAACAAGAATGGGACAGTGTGCCCGTTCCGAATGTTGATGTCTGCTTCTTAGCCTTACTTTCTTGTAGTCCATCGCTGTTCTTGGAAATCTGCTTCCATTCTCTCAACGTATCCATTCTCTCTTTAGTTGTAGGCTACGTGAGTATTCCTCTTCTGATCTTTTACAGTCGCTTCTACACATTTTAATACTGTATAAATCACGATCAGTTGTTACCAGCTATTACAGGGATGCAGAACTGGGAAAGAGAGGGGTGGAAGCATGGGGAAAGAATTTGTTCCCCCGTCCACAATCCTCGGCCTTCAATGACGTATCTGTGACGTTTCGTAAGCACACTGAATATATAGCTTTTCTCCCCCTACCATGTCCAATGACGCGAGGGTTGAAAGGAAGGGATGAGTTACATGTTCCGGCTTGTGACGTCTACCACACTTGTAGCACAGTTTTTCATCCTTGAACTATTATATTACAGGAAAAGCGTAATCAAAGGTAGAATAGATAGTGATTTATTCAGAAAATGTTAAGAACTTAAATGGAAAGTATTCACTTTGCAATATTAGGTTGTCAGTGACTCATATTGGTTATAAATTGAGGCATTTTAACGTAACAGAAATTGTGGGACAAAAGTTGCCCATAAATATGTCATGTTAACCGAAAATGTACCATGTTATCGTTATAATTCAAGCATAATAGAAGACTGGACATAAAAAGGCTGTAAGTGCAAAGAGAAAAACCCCCAAAAACAGGCTTTCTTTTGTAAGATTAATCGATCAAAAACATTTAATCGAATAATCGAGTCGATGAAAACTAATCGGTTGTAGTTGGTATTAATTATTATTTTGTTAATACAAACTCATACTAAAAATTCCAACAACATTCCTCTCTCGGAAATTGCTTACGTAAAAGCACAAATATGGAGATATGAGGACAGTGACCTAGTCTATCTCTATTGAAAGTTGAAGCACAATGCGAAACCCTTATTAAGTTTTATAGTTTTCCAAGAAAACTTCCACCTTTTTGTCACTCATCTTCCTAGCATATGAAGTACATACTTTTCTGGGATTCGTCCCCCTCATCCCTTATAAAATAGCCATGTCTACACTGTGTACAAGTGAGAGCGTAACTATCTTCTTCTCTTTCTAAAATCTGGTAATTCTATTACGATAGGGGCCAATCTTCTGTTTCGACCGCTGTACTTTTGCAGTTGCAGTTTCTGTACTGAGTTTGTATATGAAAGTTGTGTGTTTAATTTGATAAAGAAAAAAAATCAGTTTTCTGTGGTCTGTGAAAAGTGTAAACTCCATTGTGTCATATGAGAATTTGAGAGATAAACTCGGTGAAACGTTTAAATTTAAATTGAACGATCGTGGAAAAGTGCTTGACAGAAAAAAAAGTTTTTTCGTGTTTAGTGATGCAGGAAACATTGTTATTAAACGTAGACAGGCACTTAATTCGGAGCATGTGAATGCTCTTTCATGTTTAAAATCATGGATGAAGCAGTATTGACTGGGCGAGTCTTCAGACTTTTTGTTATTTATGTTTGTTTAAAAAATTCCCGGAGAAATTGACACAATAAATTATAAGCCTCATAATAAATATGTTAGTAAGTAATTAAAATAGTTGTTTTGTAATATAACAATACAATATATACATATACAGAAATACAATATTTAATACTTATGCTTATCACCGAACACAAGTTAAATTGAACAATAATGTGTATTACAGTATATTAAAACATTTTTCAAATCGATCAAAACTCGATTAATCTATAGATTAATTGATTAAATTCAAACAGTTAATCGATTAAATATTTTGATCGATCAACAACACTAGTTTATATACGTGGGTCAGTAACAGGAAGTATTGAAACACTTAATTTCAGATTGCATACTAGTCTGGCAGATCCCTGTATCTTTCGTCACCTGGTTCATTCAGTAGGTATAACGGAACTCATCTCCATAAGTGTTTGAAGTGGAGCCAAGAAGGCGTTTGATAAACATCGAGACTCTTGTCATTTCGCCAGTCCCTTATTACCGCTAGACTAACCTCTCTACTGAAGTCGTAAACAAGAAAAGCTCGCCAGTATTATGTAGGAGACTGCCTCATCTCGGAGGAACGTTAAATCTTCACAGCTAATTATACGTAGATCATTTTCTGACAGCTTACCAGAACCAGTAAGATGCGTGACTCACAAATGATCGCGATCGTGATTTTAATGGCTCTTTCAGTCTGTTTGTGTTAACTTTCCTACACTGATCCAACATCGTAATTTAATAACGTTAACGCTAAAGAGAAATTATTGAAATATAATAAACTTATGGATGACTGTACTATACTTCCTATCAGCGGTTAAACTGTGTGTGGAAGATCAAAATATGTTTTGTAACACTCGAAAATTAACGACTCGTAGCTCTGTAGTTGTATACAAAATGAATTTATGTATAAGCATAGATACTCGGTATCTAATTTGTATGTCAAGAAAGTAATATTTGTAGTTTTAGATCGCTCGCGCCGGCAAGTATTTCACGGCATTCCGTAGTATTATAAACATGGTAGACCGCAGTTTATTTTGATTGCTAAAACACGCCTAGTAAGTTTTCTTTTTCTTAAATATTTTCCCAGAATAACTGACATAATGCAACCCGTGCTCCATTCCTTGTTAACCAGCAGTGAACCTGCTGTTATAGTGCGTTCATCAAAGTTTCTCAAGGCTCAATCATAACACCCTGCGAAGAAATGATTATCATATTTGCACGAGCCCTACCAAGACTTGAAATATAATAATAATAATAATAATAATAATAATAATAATAATAATAATAATAATAATAATAATAGTTCATTTAATCTGGTAGAGTTAAGGCCATACTACCTTCTCTAACACCCAACCAGGAGTTATTTCAATATAGATTTAATGTAATTTTGTAACGTAAATATATCTGAATCCCCCACCGTAGCTGCGTCATCTAAGGCGTTATGCCTTTGGATTAAGGGGCACGGAATGAGCGCTAGTTTAAGTCGTCATGTAGGAAGAAAATTTTTTATTACATTTCGGCCAGTATATGGGACCGGTGTCCATCCAGCATCGTACTGAATTTGAGTAACGAAATACGGCTTCGTAAATCAGCTATCCCTGATCACATATATAACAGATTGATCATCTCCATGTTAAAAACGGTAAAATCTGGAAGAGAACAACCACCAGGATCGCCACCGTCAATTGCGAACGACCGTTAGGTGGAAGTACTGTTGCAATTCAAATGAGAGTTATAACGTGACTTCTTATGCAGTAGCTAGATGGCAGCACAGTGAAATTGATAAAAGTTGCTGCCGTCAAAGCCTATAAGGCTGAGCAGTCTGTTATGTGTGATCTATGGTAATACCAAATAGGCCTGTAAGATTGTCACATCTGTCCAATCGTGTCAGGTATCTCTCTGAAAGCACCCTAAGCATTAGATTGGACGCTGTGGTTAATGCCATGAGATTACATTCCACTGTAACTTTTTCTGTGGATCCACTTGGAAGACTGTTGATGTGGAACTTAAGTAAACAACAAAGTACACCTATGGGAACTTACGCAGAATGGATGCTTCGAAGAAATCCTGTGTGTACGAGCAGATTCGACAGTCTTGTATGCAAAATGCTTTGGTTTGTGTAGAGAATGGAGGAATTAACTTGAACATATGATATAAACTTAAAAATACTCTGACCTACACTTAATGAAGTCTCCAGTCAAATTTATTTGTGCCCGTTAAAGAAGCACCTGCGACCCCATGTTCATAGGAACATTGTTCTTATTTTGAGTCCAAGAACACGCATCAAAGTATTTACTGACTCACCACATAAATTTTTAAATAGTTACTGTAAAGTCTTTCTTCCTCTATAACGAGGCCTTTTAATTTAATGACAGCGTATAGTGTATAATATATGTATTATTGTAGTCCTACTTTTATGCATTCATTTTATAATTTGCATTTAAATGAGCAAAACTATCTTATGCGAGCGTTTGTTATTTTAGATTACCTCTAGTTTCCTCCTGGTTCTATTATTTGCTTGTAGAGCCAGTGCATACCGAGATATTCACTCTTAATCTCCATTAATACAATCACAGTTATAATCCATAGTCTAGTATATGCAGTCACGAAGCTTGAGTTGTGAGGGTGCTAGGAACAATAGACTGTGCAGGTACTATTTCGCATTGTCTGTAATGAGGCGATATTAGCGATCCTGGTGGTTAGCAACTATCTTTGGATGCATATTTACTATGTATTGAGCTTCGTGACTGTGTATACTAGATTGTGGTTAAACTGTTGTAGGCGTAAATTCTAATCTCTGTCCCACACTAATAAAAATGTCGTCCGCAAGCTTACGAAAGTAAGCTACTAAACTCCTACCAGTGCTCTGCTTGTATATGTATGCATATATCAATCGAGCAACATCGTCCATAAAAGAAAAAAAATATTTAATCAGTCACTGAAAATAACTCTTAAGTCGAATTACTAAAAAAAACCGCATCTGTTTGCAAGGTTAGAGCATACTCTTCTAAGAACACTAATTCAGTTTTATCACCTTCCTCCAGTGAGGCTTATTAATGACACGATCTTTAGCAGTTACCTACCACAATCTGGTTGAGCGTCTGTCATTTTAGATTAGCTCGGGTCTCCTCCCGCTTCTGTTTTGCTTGAAGATCCAGTGCATACCGACACATTCACTGTCAATCTTCATCTCTACAATCATAATTAAACTGTTGTAGGCGTAAATTCTGAACTTTGTCGCACACTGTCCTATAAAAATAATCTCTTTCAAAAACTTCTACCTCGGTAGCGTACTTGGTATAGCGCTGGCATTCTATGCTCGAGATTGTGGGTTCGATCCCGGTCCAGGTCGATGGCATTTAAGTGTGTTTAAATGTGACAGGCTTACGTCAGTAGATTTACTTGCATGTAAAAGAACTCCTGCGGGACAAAATTCCGACACACCGGCGACGCTGATATAAACTCTGCAGTTTCGAGCGTCGTTAAATTAACCGTAATTGTTATTCAAAAGCTTCTAAAACTGCTAAACTTCTCCCATTGCTCTGTTTGTATATCAAGCAATAGAATTGTATACAGCGCCCTTTCCAATATATTTATTGCTGAGTTTCAGCATCTGTTTCTTTTACTTACTTGCAAATGGCTTTTAGGGAACCCGGAGGTTCATTGCCGCCCTCACATAAGCCCACCATCGGTCCCTATCCTGAGCAAGATTAAGTCCCTAGCATCATATCCCAACTCAAATCCATTTTAATATTATCCTCCCATCTACATCTCGCCCCCCCCAAAGGTCTTTTTTTCCCCTCAGGTCTCCAAACTAACACTCTACGCATTTTTTAATTCACTGGTATGTGCCCTGCCCATCTCAAGCATTTGGATTTAATGTTCCTAATTATGTTAGGTGAAGAATACAATGCGTGTAGTTCTGCGTTGTGTAACTTTCTCCATTCTCTTGTAACTTCATCCCCCTTAGCTCCAAATATTTTCCTAAGCACCTTATTCTCGAATACTCGTAACGTCTTTTTCTCTGTCAAAGTGAGAGTCCAAGTTTCACGACCATACAGAACAACCGGTATTATAACTGCTTTATAAATTCTAACTTTCAGTTTTTTTTTAAGCAGACTGGATGACAAAAACTTATCAACCGAATAATAAGACATTTCCCATATTTATTATGCGTTTAATTTCCTCCCGAGTGCCATTTATATTTGTTATTGTTGCTTCAAGATATTTGAATTTTTCCATCTCCTGAAAGGATGTATTTCCCAGTTTTATATTTTCATTTCGTACATGTCCTGGTCACGAGATATAATCTGTTCTACATAAATATTAAACTGTATTAAAATTAACGCTATCCTCGGTGACTCAAGTGTTAGTTTAGGCCTATTTGGCCTGTTTCTATTTCTGGCAAGAAAATGGATGTCACTTCTCTTCCATAGAGCCTGAGTGTCTCCCTGTTGTCTCTTATACAGATTTAAATGGTGGTTTTGCGGCCTACGGAATCCCGCTTTTGCTGCTATCTAATGTCCCTTGCAATCTCTTGCAAAATCCACTTTGCAGACGAATGCTTACGTTCACCAGACAATGAAGTAAATTGAGTCAGATGTCCAATCTTAATTCGTGACTTGAGAATCGTGCCTCGGAGAAGGGCTCCTTTCGCTTGTCAGAGAGGCTGGTGAATATTTTTTCTAGCACTTAAATTAAACGCTGTATTTCTGTCAGTGACTGTACTGCTTGTTACTTGGCGACCTCCCGTTTAGTTGCTTCATATATGCACACTTCTGAACATATGGCAGCGAATCCAACAGTGCCAGCATTGTCTTTCCGTACCGGCATAAGCCGACAAGTTTATCAACTAGGACATTGCTGTAAAAAGAAGCAAAACCAAAGTGACTGAAGGAGAAATATTAACAGTTACAAAGAATGCTCTTTGGACAGCTCGCGTAGAGTAAAAAGTGACGAATTCTCAAGCGACGTTTTTTTTCTTTATTGTCGAGTCATGTGCTATGTATTAGTAGTAAAGTTTAAAATATGATTATAGTGTACTCGAATTGGTTTTTTCACAATCGAGTATTTAACGATTCTATATTAATTGCGATACTATCTAATTTTGGAAATTGTGATAGTGACTTGGTATTTTGGAGAGATGAGACCGAGAATTCATCATAAGTAGGGCTAGGATTTTGATGACCTATAAATCATGAAAAAGTGTCCTAAAGACAATGCATTTATGACCTAAAAATCTTCCAAAAATGCCCTAAAAATTGATCTTACATAATTGGCTTAGTAGGAAAAGAGGTTTTGTTCTAAATATTTAGATTAGTAATTAAATTAAATTTCACATAATTTTTTCTAAGTAGCACACTAATTATTTTACCTGATTTAGTTTCCATGTATGATAGTTCACCTCTGCGTCTGCATGTGGACGTGAGGTGAGCAGTCAGCTGGTCGGTCTTGGCCCTTCATGGGCTGTAGCGCCATGGATTTACTTTACTTTTAGTTTCCATGTAGTCCACCACAAGGCCACTCTTATCCGGAATTAGCAGGTATAGAGGAGTCTATATTGAAGGGGTGGTTGGACTGATCCATTACATGCGGTGTACTACGTTAAAATGGCAATATTTGTGTAGGAAAACGATTAAAGTATCATACAAAATAATGGGTATTAATGGACAAAATATGTAAAGAAAATATCAAAGGAAATAGACATTATTTTACATTAATAATGGGGATTTATGGCCAAAATTAAATGAAAATGCCTAAAAAATGACCGAATAAAACAAAAGATGCTCTTACGAGTTGAAACAGGCAAAAAATGCAAAAAAAAATGCCCTAACAAATATGTCTTAAAACACTCAGTTTATCACATAACATAGTCCACACCTGTGGAGTAATGGTCAGCGCGTCTGGCCGTGAAACCAGGTGGCCCGGGTTCGAATCCCGGTCGGGGCAAGTTACCCGGTTGAGGTTTTTCCGGGGTTTTCCCTCAACCCAATACAAGCAAATGCTGGGTAACTTTCGGTGCTGGACCCCGGACTCATTTTACCGGCATTATCAACTTCATTTCATTCAGACGCTAAATAACCTAGATGTTGATACAGCGTCGTAAAATAACCCAATAAATAAATAAAATAAATCACATAACATATAAATACTAAAGCAGCAATGTTTCTGGCTTACTAGAAAAAAAGATGCCATTAAAGTTTGTCGGTAGAGTTCAGTTACACCCTGTATAGTAAGACACGTTTACGGCTATTGGAACCCCACTCATATTCGCTACTTCCTTTCCTCTCCATCATCCTTTCCTAATCATCCCGTTTCTGGTTTTTCAGATCGGTCTACAGGCGGCCTCTCGGAACTACTGGCTCTCTCGACCGGCTTCCGTGGAATGTAGCTAAGCGACGTTAGATGGCTTCTGCAACGAGCACCTGAGGCGGACCTACTCGGGGGAGGAGTTTCGCCTCGAACCGACAGGGGGGCCTTGGGGGAAGTTGCCGAAGCAGGAATGGTATACGGATTTCTGTTGGCTGTAGGGACCGGTCATCAGGGAGTCATGTGGTTGGGTTGGTGCGCGTAGGGGATCTATGGCACGCAACTCATTCCATATCGAGGGTTAGCACAATAGATCTCAACAGGTCGCGATGCTGGGCCATCCGTGCTCCCCTCACTTAAATTCCATTCCGTTCCAAGACATGTTTTCCATTCTGTCTAGCATATTCTCACAAAATTGCTATAAAATTGATACATTCTCACTTGTTTTTCGTGTTGCTTTGAACTGAATATCTTTGGACTTAAGGGTATATGTACTATGTACCACAAATATTATCAGAAAATGCTGGGTCTAAATTTCTAAAGTTTTATAAGAAAGTGAACTCATAATTGGACAAAAATTACAAGGTACCACAACAAAACTTATTAGAACTTAAATATCTGATAACAGTATAAAAATATTACTAATAATATTTTTCAAACCAGTTTTATCAAAGTACGAAAAAAAAAAAACAACAATTCTGCAGTTACGTCATTTGGTAACCGTAACATTGTTATGGTCTCTCTGACATCTTTAATATTTTTCCTGCACGTAATAAACACTTATTTCTGAAAAGTAGACTACTCTCAGACATGTAGAGTTGTTAATTTTAATACAATTAATTATTTATTTGTCCTATATAAAATATATTAAAATTCACATAATATCTTGTGACCTAATTGTTCTATTTTCAAAGAAATAGGCATTATTGTAGTCTACTTTTGCAAAAATGGATGTTAAATCAGTGTACAAAATTTCAGAATTCTATCTCTAATGGTTGTGGAGTTATGGAAACTTTTGTAAAATTTAATTTAAAGTAAAAAGTGAATTTCTTAAAAATATTATTAGTAACCTTTTTATACTTTTATCAAATATTTCAGTTCTAACAAGTCTTGTTGTGGTACCTTGTAATTTTTATCCATTTGTGAGTTCGTTTTCTTATAACATTTTAGAAATTTAGAGCTTGCATTTTATGGTAATATTTGCGGTCGTTCACGTACATATACCCTTAATATTTTGTGAAGACGATCCACATTCGCTCGAGGGTTTACTGTCCATAACTCACTGTATTGCCAATTATTGTTATTAGTAAATATAAAATATATCATCGCGTTATGTGCAAATATAGCGTGGAGCCACAAGAGCTGTGTAAACTGTGATACTATCGAGTTCTGTTACCGTACAGTGTGGAGAAAAACTAAATGAGAAAACTATTTTGTTTGATCCAAACAAACATATTTCGTTTATTGTTATCGAAAAATATCAAACGGGCGCATCTTTTCCTTTCAGAACGCCTCCAGCAGGAAGCGCTGAAGTTACAGAGTACAGGGGCAGTGCGTTTAAGTGGGTCTTAGGTCTTTCTATATTTGGATTAAGTACGCGGCACTGGAGTCCGCTGGCGAAATGAGACGCGCGGTAACTCCTGCTCAATTCAATTGAGGTTACACAACTGGAGGAAAAGCTTTGCAGTCTCTGTGGGCAATATTTCATCGTTGTTCACCTTTCCCTACATGCAGTGAATCATACGAGCTCAGTTTTTAGAGACGTCTGTGTTGATTAGATTTCTCCAGAGGATAGTTACGCGTACTCGTATTTCTTATTAATGCATTCGAAGTGTGCGATGTGGTAGGTAGCTTCAGTGCGTGATTTATGAAATTGGTGTTAATGGAGTAAATAAGAATACTAAATAAACTGAAAAAATTGCAGCCGTTTTGATCACATCTCACGGGACCTACAAGAGTTCGAGCTACGATTTTATCAGAAGATAGCTAGCGCAAAAATGTGACAACCTCCGGCCTGTTTTCCATCGACTAGCTACCGTCGATGACACAGCTCATCTGCCCTAAATCTTGGGGAAGTTAGGGGTGTTGTTTAGAGGGGTGTGAGGCCAACTTTGGAGCAAGCCGCTGGTTAACGGTACTTTTGGTGTGAATACCCTCTGCTTAATTCCCTTTCTATTTTCTCCAAAAAAACATTTCTCTCTCTTCATTTGTACTTGGAAGACGAAGATGAACGTTTGCTTAATAGAATTACTGGTGTAAATATATATTCAAAGTTAAGACGTAGCAATATAACTTTTATATGTAGTGTACTCCATAGTAACGTGGCGCGGAATTGGTAAATAAATGTTTTTTTAATTCATGCTACATTGTATTTCTACCTTTCTCTCCATCCACTACTAGTGCGAAACTACTAACCCAACTTCGCATTCCTACCAGGGCAGATGAACTGTGTCACTGACAGTATATATTACGCTAATCAGATTTCAGATGCATACAAACAATTATTGTTGTTCCTCTGACACATATCGTCAAGTGACATGTACTGCCTGGTAATAGATGTAACTTACATATCAGCCAACACCTCAACCGGAGGATAAGGTGCCATGTATACAGTATAATTAATATGCTTAATTTTAAATATGATTTCATCAATATTTCATGTAATATGTCAAAGGCATTTTTGTGGAAATAAAGTGGGAGAGAATAATCCAATTCTGCACACATTTAATCATTTGGTTTCTTATGAAACAATAAAACTATTTTTTAAATCTAGACATTGATAGATTACATAATCTATATGAAAGAAGGCCATATAGACTACACGTAGATTACACGTAGAAAACACGGGTAGACAAAATTATAGTCTACGGCACGTCACTGATTAAAATGTCGTTCGCGCTACATATTTCAATATTTCATGTAATATGGCAAAGGCATTTTTGTGGAAATAAAGTGGGAGAGAATAATCCAATTTTGCACACATTTAATCATTTAGTTTCTTATGAAACAATAAAACTATTTTTTAAATCTAGACATTGCTAGATTACATAATCTATATGAAAGAAGGCCATATAGACTACACGTAGATTACACGTAGAAAACACGGGTAGACAAAATTATAGTCTACGGCACGTCACTGATTAAAATGTCGTTCGCGCTACATACGTTTATTTGGAAGGGGGGTGAAATTTGTGTACAGTAGTGGCAAAAAACCGGACCGACCCTTGTAGCTGATTTCAGCGTCACAGATTCAAATTTTGCTAGTCACAAAACACATCCATGTTGTATAATTAATTGTAACAATGAAATTTATTGCTTTTGTTCGATTCTTACCGTCTTTTGTTTCCTTCAGTGCCTCAAATTTACATACGATAAAACTTTGAGAGTTTTATTTTCATCTGGCATCAATATTACATTTCTACCTCTATTCGGCAAAGATAACTGTTTATTTTTACATTAAATAGCAGTACATACCTCTGGCTTCACTATCAATATTGAAATTACCACAGTTTGACACAATACACAGCACAGGATTCTTTTGTATCAGCTACAAGGGTCGGTCCGGTTTCTTTTTTGCCACTACTGTACATAATGCACATTCGCGCAACGTGGTCCTCCGGACAAGAATGGGCGTCCTTGCTGTATCCAAAACTTCAGTTTTGGCGTCTACTCTTAGCTATACTGTTCTTCGCAACCCGAAGCACTTCGGTATGTGTACGTGTGAGCAGCAGCAGGAGAGTAATGTCTTTCTTAAATTTTCGAGCGTAATGACCCCACTCGGAGCGAGGTTGATGAATTTTCAAGAACTCCATTAATGCAAAATGCGGACGTCGAGGTTACTTGCGTTTGTCCTTCTGGGACAGTGCCGCCGCTTGACCGACTTCCTCGGTGTAGCATCTCCAGTTCTAGAATAGTCGTAAGTTGTATCGAATTCCTTGACGTCCGTCCTAGAGATATCGGATTTCTTTATATGCCTATATAAACGTTTTTAGGGTATCAGAAATAAACGATTACAAATTTCACTATTTTTATTCTAGGCCTATAGGCTATTATTATAGATCCAACTATACGCATGGAGAGAGCTAAACCAAGCTCATCAGGTTGATCATGAAAAGAGGGCCATTTATGAACCTTGTATTCCTTACCTTAGTGCCAACTATAACATCCCTCTCTTCAATTGGTCAGTGACAGGTTTATTTTTTGGTGCTCGGAGTTCTTTACCAAAATTTACATATAATTGTTTAAAACAATTATCAATATTATCTTTTTAAATTAAAAAAATCATCTCGCAAATTCTTAAAGATTCCCTGCGGATTATACAGTTTCATTTATACCACTCAAAAAGCCTTAATTAAGGATATGCTAATTTTAAATAAAATCTTTTATTTATAAGTATAATTTTATAGTCATCTTCTAAGATTTTATTTTATAATTGGTAATCAATGGTGCTTAATTATTACATTTTATTTGTATAACAATATTCATATTTAATTGATTATATTTGTTTTCTATTAATTTCCGGATCCTCGTCGTCATCCTTAATTAAGGCCGGACGAGTTCTCTCTCTCTCTCTCTCTCTCTCTCTCTAATATCAGGTATCATGCATACAGACATGAAGAGCTACTAATATTAATATGCCTGTATTTATCTATTTATTTTATCCTGGTCAAAGAAATCGAAGTTCGATTTTCGACATCCTATGGGATTTATGGTGAACAATTCGACTGTTGTGTATTAGGTCTTCTTTCGAGTACTTTGGTATGGTTTGTCACGGCAAGGACCTACGTAATTTTATCCTCAAAAGCTTATGAATTTTTCAAATTGATGCATTCACAAATCGCTGCCATTCGCTTGTCGCTTTAGGAACTTATTCCACCTTCACTCGCTTAGTGTGAGTCTGAGCTAAGAACTTCGTTCCCTTGAATACCTTAGGTTAGCGACATGCGCTTCTCGCTCCGTCCCGATTAACACATTAGGCGATTCTGTCTTGTTACTGTTCAACTATGCTCTGCAGTATTTCCATCCATTAGATCATTCTGTTTTCGGCTTTTTTCCCTTCAAAACTTCTCTAGTTTCTTCGTTGAGACAAGTGACATACCGGCTTGGAGCCCACATATATTCTTTCTTACAGCCCAGATCCCCTTAAAAACACGCGCTCCAAATGTTGATGTGGATGAGACATGACCGATAAAGTTTGCCTTGGGCACACTTACTGAGAAACATTCCTTTTACGTGTCGTAATCAATCTAGATATGCACCTCTTAGCTTTATTTCCCTTTAGAAAGAACCCACGTTAAAAAGTTATGTCGCTTCGGCAGGATTTGAATCCGCGAACCCCGGATCTTATGATAATCATTAGACTTTGAGGTTCTGTTGTTTACATTCCTCTACTATCAATGTAACATATCGTCCACTTTGAACAGCCTTTTTAATTTAAATGTGACCATTAATTAAATTAGTATCAGCCCCATCATCATCATCGAAACACTGAAGGATGGGTGTCCAAACCAGGAGATATTGTACGTCAAGCATGCTCTGCTAAGGTCAATAACTTTCCATATAAAATAGAAAATACGACCTTAAAGAATATGCGTTGCGGGTTGCTTACGCCAGGAGTTACCTCGTACGAGTTACAAATTGGACATCTATGCACTAAAGGTTTTTGCTCGCTCTGTGCTCAGTCGAGGAATGAACCAACATTAAACAGTCATAAATATAGGTCTCGCAAGCGCGGAATACCGGCGGAAGGAATGCGAATGAAACACTGCGATAAGGAGGAGCGGGCGACAGGAAAGGTCACGAGATAACTTGAATGATATTCAAGAGTACAGTCGGAAGAGAAATGACATCAATAGAATCAGTCTTGCATTGTGGTAGTTACATTACGACTTCAGTTTGTTTCATTGCATGTGAATACGTGTCTTGTATCGCACGGTATTATTATTTCATTCGTAAACATATGTTGCGCGTTCAATTAGCTTTGAATTTTTCTCTTGCTACGTTCTTTATTTCTACAGCGATGTCCTCATCTGTTCATCTTCTTGGAAGAGACAGTACTTCCATCGGCTCGCATCTCTCCCCCCTCGGCGTGCCTACATACACACGTCAAAACAGACAGCAACGCCACCATTGGTTTTCGGTAATCGTTTCTTGCGCGAGCTATACTTTGTTGTTACAGCACAGGACTAACGCAAGATACTGTAGGTATATATCACACTTCACTTTGTATATTTTCCTGTTATTTAACGACGCTGTATCAACTACTAGGTTATCGTCGATGGAATTGGTGAAAGCGAGGTGGTATTTGACAAAATGAAGCCGAGGATTCGTCATAGATTACCTGATATTCGCTTTATAGTTGAGAAAAATCTCGAGAAAAAACCTAACCAGTTAATAAACCCAAATAGGAATCGAACCCACTTCCTATCGCACGGAACAGCAAACAAACGCGCTACCGCCTGAGCTATACCGGTGGCAGTTCTTACTGGAGGAGATGAATTGCTGCTACTCTGCCGGGAATCTAGTGTGTCTGTAGGCATTAGCGTTATTACTTGAACCATAGCGAATGTAATTTCCGCAACTATGTTACTTGCTATTTTGTTTCACGACCTTGGTTTATAGAGTGTCGGTACTTGCTAATTTATCACAAACTGGTTTAAGACGTCATTGCTTGCTTTCGGCCATATGAAGATTATCTTACCTTTGAAATTCAGTTATTGAAATAATTATTTGTTGAATAGAACTAAACATTATAACATGAGTTATATTTTGAAACAAAGTCCTACCAGTTATTTGGTCAGTTTTGGAATAATCAGTTGCAACAAATCTTGTCTCAGCTACATACTATATTAAGTAAATTTTTTTATAAGTTAGCGAACTCTGCAACGTACTCCGGAATCAAGGCAAGACCACTTTGCACAAGGTCATTTACGGAACCATGTGCAGGTGTATCCAAATTTGGTTTTCGTAGTCTGACGATGCATGTGACATACTGTAGGGTTAATCAGTATGTCGGATTTAAGCTCAGTGGCTGAGCTACTCGTTCACCTTTCATAAATTATTCATGATATCAGATATAAGTTTATTTAATGAATTGTTTGGCGTTTACCACGTACTTGTCTTTGGGGTTTCGACGACTTTACGTGGTCATGAAGGAAAAGAAATGAATGGGCTTGCGGAATACGTACATATTTCGTAATTAGTGTTATAAGTTAAAACTAAATTAGTTTGCTTTGCCCAAAATCTTAAACTCGTGATCATTCAGTATATTTACTGAGAACATTGCCAGACGAAATCGCTTGCAAGATTCTGTGATTGTAAATTGAATAGCGAGGTGTTTATTTCAAGATAAAAGCTTTGCATAGCAATATTATAGATTATTCCCAAGAAATGATCAGTGCATCTGCATGTAATAAACTATAAGTTCCCTTAGTTTTATCGCAGTCTAGTATATACAGTCACGAAGCACAATACGTAGTAAATATGCATCCATAGATAGATGTTAACCACTAGGATCGCTACTATCGCTCATTACAGACAATGCGAAATAGTATCGGTACAGTCTGTTGTTCCTAGCACCCTCATAACTCAAGCTTCGTGTCTATATACTAGACTGGTTTTGTGTTGTTATCGTCTGCAATATATCGCCTGGAATTCAGTGATGTGAAAGTCTCATAGCTATATTTTCTGCACAAACTTTTACACGGACCAAGTATTCGCATTTGAAGAAACAGCGTATTGTGTAATACAGATCACCACAGAAGTTTATGTCGCTATAATCCCCCTACGCTGCTTCCTTTCTGAGGATTGCAATCACTATATAAGGGTCTTATCTAGTTTTTGAGAATAAAGCTTTTATTGAAACTTGGTTGTCAGGTTATTTGGTTTATGTCTGTTTCGAAATCAAGACGCAGCCTTGATGTTAATTGACTTTTATTTTGGAGGTTAAGCTACCCTCTCTACGAACCCAAAATAATTTTAACTTTTTAAAACCAATTTTGACTGTAGTCATTATTATTTATACAATTTTATTTGTAATCCCACGTGAAATAATTCATACAGACGCTATACGCAGCTGTACTAAATGCATTTACTTATATATATATATATATATATATATATATATATATATATATATATATACTGATGTATGTAATGTGTTATTATTTATGTATACATATATATAATATGTAATGTAATACTTGTATATAATGTAAAGAAATCTGTAAATAATCTTTTAGAAAATATTAATGAAAATTAGTTATTTGGCTCTCCCACACCCCTGTACTTAAAAGGATAGTCAATAATATTGTCAGCAGTATTTTTTATTGAAAGTTTTGTTACGGCATTCTCCTAGAAAGAAATGTGCTTATAAAGCGGAACTATTTTTACAACGTAGCACATATCATTTCTATTCGTAACCATTATGAAGCATAAAACATTAGTAGGCCAGATTCATGTGGAAACTTTCATACTTAAGTTGTCAGAATCTTACTTTCTTATGACATAGAGTACAATCCTAGAGACAGTCCTCAAATATGCATAACCTGGATGATTTATTATAATCCATGGATCGGTTGCAGTATATTTATATTTTCAAAAATAATGTTATTTAGTTGTGCTTTGACACGGGCCCAAAATAGACGCGTGCACAATACATGCGTAATTATAGAAAGTTAATACAAGCTTGTCTCGCATGCAAATTGATAAAATAACACAATATTTACGGATATTGTCATGTACTTCTATACAGTATACTAATTAATTGTTAATATTGTCTGTGGATCAAAATCAGTTCTTTACTTGTCCTCTTAATTATATGTTCTGTTTTTATCCATTATTATTAGTAACAGTAGTGATAGTGCCAGTAAAATGTGTTTATTCTATTACGGATTACTCTAATACCTCTATAGACGTCACATGCATCCATAGGAATATCCTGAAATCCCTTGCCACTTTTTTTGTGTTGGTACGTTTGTTTTTCCGTGCAACAATCAGCAGCACTAAACGATGGCTTCACATATTGAATACTTGTAAAATTGTAACACAATCACAGAACTAAGTCTTAATTTAGCAGGCCTGGGAGTAAATAACTCGATTGAGTCACTGCAGACTACCTCTTAACTCCCCACTCCACCTTCCCCGGCAGTTTTGGTGCGGTTCGAGCAGGTTGGAAGGTCAGTAACGGATTGTATCAGCGGGCATCATAGCTTTTATGAACTTTCGGCTCTGGCTGGTCGCTTAAATTCCACCTCTGTTGCACAGAACCTTACTCTGGGTTTGTTATAAGGTGATGTAAGCGAAAAGGACATGGGCGGGGTTTTCTGCGTCCCTTAACGTCTCCTCTTATGTCCAGGGCTGATTTATAGAAACAAATTTAGTCAGAGACTTTTTTTACCCCTCAAATTATTAAGATTTCGTTAATTTATAACTCCGAGAAAATACAACTGAAATGTAAAAGTTTTATTGACGGTAATAAACAATAATTTGATTCCCTTAAGGAAATCGGAAGAAAATGAGCTGAACGAAAGCGGTACAAAATTTGTCCTCATAGAATTAATCTATGCTAATAATAAATCTGTAGCCGAAATTTTTCTGGTAATTTTCGATTTCCCAAAAATAATTGGTCCTAACATATATAATTAACCACCCTGAAACCGAAAATCGCTTTTTTGAAATTTTTGTTTGTATGTCTGTCTGTCTGTATGTTTGTTACCTTTTCACGCGATAATGGCTGAACGGGTTTCGATGAAAATTGGAATATAAATTAAGTTCGTTGTAACTTAGATTTTAGGCTATATGGCATTCAAAATACATTATTTAAAAGAGGGGTTATAAGGGGGCCTGAATTAAATAAATCGAAATATCTAGCTTATTATTGATTTTTGTGAAAAATGTTACATAACAAAAGTTCTTTAAAAATAATTTGCGATAAGTTTTATTCCTTGACAAATTTTGATAGGACTGATATTTAATGAGATAAATGATTTTTAAAATTAAAATAACTGCCATGTAAGGCCGTGTAATGAATTAGAAAACAAATGACTTCGTCTATAAGGGGCCTTGAACAGCAACAATCGAAAGCTATGAAAGATAGCCTACAGAGAATGTTTCTGTGTTTGTATGAAGTAATATCGGAAGCTAAATAATTAATTATTATTTCACCATTGGAAAGTGTAGTTTCTCTAGATGGACATAATGCTATAATGTTATTACAGTAACTTCTGATATAATATAATATAATATAATATAATATAATATAATATAATATAATATAATATAATATAATATGTAATATTATATAATATAATTTAAGTTATTTGAAGGGTTCACAACCATAGTGGGCCAAGCGCCATTTACTGAATACGTAGAAAACAAGGGTTAAAATTAAGTTATTACCATAATTCAATGGAAACCTATAACAAGTAAAATAAAATATACACATTAAATCTAAATGATGTCAATCTTCATTAAACTATGGTTGCATGTAATAAAAATTAAGAAACAGGTTAAAGGAATTGTCATTGCACCAAATGAGTGTCTCTGGACCAAAATGATCGCATTTTAATTATTTGGATGCAATTTAAATTAAGTAACATATTAAACGATTTATCCTTCTATCAAACACGAATGTTCCCTGGATCAAACGTCCTATTTTAATTATGTAATTACTTTATATTTATTTCTAATGGGTGCAGCGGAGCGCACGGGTACGGCTAGTATGGAATAAAACAGTATAATCTATCTATGCCCGAAACGTTTAACATGGAAAAGTGATATTCTAAAAGTATTCGCTTCAGACTAGATACCTTCGTTTTATCATATATTAATACTTCTAGGAAATATCGGACTACTTTGTTTTTCAAACCATATAGGAAATCTCTATTACATATACTGGTTATTTAGATTTATTATAATAAAGGAATGACTCTGAATTGCCAGAGAAAAATGGATTGCTAAGTTGATGGCCGTGTAAAATAATTGAGTCCAATGCAAGAATGATGGATGTCACTTTCTTGTCGAAAATGAACCAAGACTGTCAATGCATAGCTTAAGACATATAGAATGTACATAGAGAGTTATATGGCATTAACACTGATAGTCATTGTCCAGTAATCGGAAAATCACAGTTAAGCTTTGAGCGCTAAGCATTTCAAACTTTCAATTGCTTCTCCTGCAAAATGGATTCGAAATGACATCCATCATTCTTGCAGTGAACTCTTTGTCATACTTGGGTTATTGGTAATAACAATAATAATAATAATAATAATAATAATAATAATAATAATAATAATAATAATAATCCATGTCGTACTTTTATTAAAATGTTGGTTTTATTCGGTATTGCGTAAATATATCTCGACGATGGCACGTATTACAGTCGGCCTTGCTTTCTTCATGGAAGTATTGAGCTTCTACGACATTCTGTTTTCTAGCGCTTCGTTGAAAAATCCTACGATCAAAATATAGTTTCAATTCTAAATATGTACTGAATCAAAGAACTGCTTTTCTATGACTGCAGATGGAAAAAGAATATCATATTATCCTTGTTTCGATTGTGAAATTAGGTTAGTTGATGTGAAAGTTGACCTTGAACCAAAATATTTTCGTTAAAATGTCTTCGATCATTCATACACATGCATACTGGTACGTTACGCCTTACTACAAACGCATATATCAGTATGTATGCAGCCTTCAATAGGAGTGGTCTGTGGTATAGTTCGCATTTCCGAACCAAGTGCCGACTCTGTTTTGGAATTAGAGGCTCACGACGGAAATGTGGAAGCCCCTGTCTTGCGGGAGCGCTGGAATCCTGTGACGTCACTTCCTCTTCACATTCCCGTTGCGCAATCATCTCTCCCTCGGTTGGATGTTATATTTTAATCATGTTTCGCAGAATTTAAATTTATTTTTTATAAAGATGAATGTTGTAAAAGCTCTCGAGTTCATTTAAACTCTTTTCCTATTTGTTTAAAGTGTGAGAGTTCAGAACCGTAATGATATTAAGTATAATAAATTGTCCGATTTTCCCCGTAATTTTTTTTAACAGATCGTAATGTTTACGAATTTTTTAATTAGTAATCAAGAGAGACATTGCTGTCTTGAATTTTTCTTGCTTTCCATCCATTTATTCTATGTTTTGTCACGTTTTTGCTTCAAACACTCCACGGAATATAGGTAGTGTTTTTATACGATTCAGATCATGACTCTGTTACTCCGGGTAAGTCAACCAGCATCCAATTACCACACGTACGTGTATCTTGCATTCTCGTACTATTCGCTACCTAGTGAATGTTCCTCTCCTAAATATTTACACAGCTGCTCTCATAGACTGAAGAAAAAAAATTCCATAATATTTCATTCTAATTAGACGTTTAATCACAGTCTAGTACATACAGTCACGAAGCTCAATATGTAGTAAATATGCATCCATAGATAGTTACTAACCACTAGGATCGCTACTATCGCCTCATTACAGACAATACGAAACAGTACCTGCACAGTCTATTGTTCCTAGCACCCTCACAACTCAAGCTTCGTGACTGTATATACTAGACTATGGTTTAATCTAGGATTGCCATACATTTCGAAAAATCTGGAGCATTCGGCGTTTGGGCTTCAATGTCCCGTCCGAAACTAATAAAGGAAAAAGTCCCACTTTGAGAAAATTGATAAAAAATTAATTTTGCTTCCGTTACAAAATGAACATTGTGTGTATAATGCGATAGGTCTACATTTCTTCTCTAGCTTTTTATTGTATTGTTTTTAGAGCAAAATGTCTACTTGATGTAGTTACTAGTATAAAATTTGTGAGTTTTATAATTAATTTTAAAACACGAATATAAGTATATCATATTCTTTCAGTGCACAAAAAAAAAAAAAAAAAGATTAATTTTAAAAACCGAAGTACGAAATTCAGTTACATATGTGGCACAATCAGATGAACTTTTGGTAATGAAGTAAGAAAAGGAACAGTGTTAATATTTTATAAGGTTATGTGTACAGATGCCTCAAACTAGCAAGCTGTCTCGTTCGCGCAGGCGCATAGAGTACTTCTCCCCTACCACTGTCCGGCTACTGCTGTGTACTGTGAACTTGAAAGGTACAGCTCAGTTCTAATAACAGTTGAGAAGGCTGCATAGGGAGGGTACATCTTGAATACATTGTCAAGAGGTCAACTTTTCAGATAATATGACTATACCTGGGTATCGGAGCCTAGGTGGGCCCCCTTCGTTAGCTCTACTACTTCCCCTATCCAGGCAGATTCCTAGTTTGAGACATCTGTATATCTTCCCTCTTATATGGCAGTGAAACCTGAATCTTGAGGGAAAAAGTTAAATCAAGGTTGCAAGCAAATTAAATTAAATTCCACAGATATGTTGCAGGTCATACAAAACTAGACTACAAAAGATATGATAATAGCCGTTTACAATTATTGTACAGTAGTGGCAAAAAAAAAAAAAAACGGGCCGACGGAATAACCAAAGTCCCCGAAATGAGCCACTGCGCATGCCACGCCCGCATTCACAAGATAGCGAGTAATCTATTGAAATTGTTGTAGTTTCGACTGCCGACGTAGCCCATTTCGAAAGCCATTAGAAAATAAGCTGGTAAAATTCATGGTCTGGGAATAATAAGTTAATTAAGTAGTAAAATATCGCTGCAATCGAAAAGTATTGGGAATAAATTTGAATAAGGAACAAAAAAAGTTTCCTTCCCAGGCAGGATTCGAACCACGAAAGTCTTAGTTACCAGTCTATCGTGCTCTGGAGTGAACAAGGCTCTGAAATCAGCTACAAGGGTTGGTCCGGTTTTTTTTTGCCATCCAGACGTTTGAGATGGGCAGGGCATGTAGCATGTATGGGCGAATCCAGAAATGCATATAGAGTATTAGTTGGGAGGCCGGAAGGAAAAAGACCTTTAGGGAGGCCGAGACGTAGATGGGAAGATAATATTAAAATGGATTTGAGGGAGGTGGGATATGATGATAGAGAATGGATTAATTTTGCTCAGGATAGGAACCAATGGCGGGCTTATGTGAGGGCGGCAATGAACCTCCGGGTTCCTTAAAAGTCAGTAAGTAAGTACTACTGTACAACACAGAAACGTTAAAAATGATTTTATTTGCTGCGGGCTCATTTCGCGAACATTCCTAATCACAAAAAAAAAAAAAAAAAATTATTTTAACATTTATATCGAAAATAACTATTATGAATGCTATCTACTGTCAAAGTTTGTAACTCTTTATTAACACCCTGTACAGAATGGAATTAAAATTCACCTCTTTTACCGCAATTTGTGTATAGGTACAGGGACATCATTTTATCTTTACTTCAATTTTTATTCTACCTGAGTTTTTTAATGTACTTCACTCCCTTCCCTTCTACTAATGAAGTTCAACCGTCCTCCACACAGATCCAAGACCGCATATACGTCATAGTAGCCTTACGGTCATAGTAAACAGTACGTTCCAAAAATATGTTCGCGTTTTCCAGTGACGAAAGAGCTTCCAATATTGAATCATTTTCGCACAGGTACTGTCGTCCATTTGCCTACGTCGTATCTCGGTTTCCCCCACCAGCTTTTATTCGCCAGCTAGTGGCTGGGCTGTCTTAGCTCTTTTCTGAGAACATTAATTTCTGTTAGGAATTGGACGTCTACGTAATATTATGCAACTGTTTAAAATAACTTAAATAAAAGGTCCTCGTTAAGTAATTAACTGTCACGTGATTTCCTCCCTTTCTACGACCCTACGACATAACCACTTGGACGGACAGTAGATAGCATGTCTGAGTAATTTTATCTTTTCGGATCGGGCGGAAATGAAGATTGAATTTACAGTACGTAAGGTACTCTTTTATAGAGTAGGTACAGAATTATTTCAACATCAGTTTCTAGTACGAAAGACGAAACTGGTAATTGGAATTAGATACAGTAGTCTATAGTGCGTTAATATGCACATTAGAACTGAAGCCTGTATCGAAATGAACGGCCACCATTTTCAAAAATGTGTTTAAATATCCATATTATGATTATTTTTCAATTTAACTTCATTCTCTATATTGTACGCTAATGTGCTGTAGACATAATATACACTGCATAATGAATACGTCCACATGGACAGCTCAGTTCGTGAGTAAAAACACTGATTGTTAATACTGTACTGTATTTTAATTAAACAAAAACCTAATGAAAATGATCAAACTCAAAAGCGCAATATTTCCTCGTTTACGTAAATGGATGAACTAATTTTCTTCCCTCCTATACCTAGTAAAGTGATTTGTTTCTATATTACGCCAGTATCATCGAACTCCAGTCGTGGAAGGTGGTAGCAAACGGCGTTGATCCAACGGTATAGCCAGGTTAATATTAAAAATGTTAGTAAAAATAAAATGATGTCCCTGTATATGAATAGGTTTATACATCGGACTTTATTTCACATATCGGGTGAACATATGGCGGGAATCCCGTGACATGGGGTCAGTACGACGTCCTATTTGCACCTAAACAACACCGGATAGCACGAGACAACAGGAAAACACCCATGACCCTGGACGAATTCAAATCCATCATCGAGACTTCCACGCAATTAAAGCTATGCGCTTAAACTCCTGCATTCGATTTGAATTTCATTAAAAATAACCAGAGAGAAATTAAGTCTGCAAAACTAAGTACATGCTACATGTCAGGTGATAACGAATGCACAGACCATTAAGAAGTAACTTTCAAATTCTTACATTTGCTCTCCTACCGACACAGCGAAACCGGGTTTGCTTCCTGTGAAGAAAGTGTTAGTTAATGTTATTTACACAGCAAGTAAATTTCTTTTCTGTGTATGTCCTGTGTTACCTCACAGAGCAGTCTTGCGCTACGCTTACGTGACCGGGAATTCCCCGCTAATTGTGAATACTTTGTGACGGTATGCTAACGTCACGCGAACGAAATGGTTCAAATATTCTGTTTTTGTTATCGTCATTCATTACAATAATATATAATTCCATCCCCAACTTGGAGGACCAGGGATTTATTTTCGAAGTTATTTTCCCTAATCAGTGATAAAGCAACTCTTTAGTCCGCTATTTAACGGCGCTGTATCAACTATTAGGTTATTTAGTGTCGATGGAATTAGTGATAGAAAGATTATCTGGTAAGGTGAAACCGAGAATTTGGCATGTTATTACCTGACACACACACCCTGAAGTTGCGAAAAACGTCGGAAGAAACCTAACCAGATGTTCAGCCCAAGCGAGTATCGAATTCATGCACAAAACAACGCCTGATCAGTAGGCAAACATGTCTACCGCTTGAGCTATGCTGGTGGCATAAAGCAACGTAAAATCACAGTCTAGTACATACGGGCTATTCCATCTCAAATCGACCGAAATATAGAGAAAATTGTCCTTGCAATTTTTAAATACAATGAAACTTTTTCTGTCCGTAGACAACTGTGAAATAATGCTTTGTGCAAAGTTTGAGGCATCAGAACTTAATAGTGTTTAAATTAATAATATTTAAATTCATCGTATTTTCATAAAATTAGCAACTTGAAACTGTTGTGGCTCCGAAACCCTTTCACCCAATTATCAAAATCATGGTCTATTTTGATGCTGAGAAGTTAAAGTTTATATTGACATGTAAACAGTTTTTCTTACTTTTTATGGAAATGGAGAAATTTAGATTTTTCTTCATTAAGACGTCTTTGCCCACGAAAAAATATTTTTAAAATATATGGTTAGATTCCGCATTGAAAGTACAAATAAACACGTATTTTTTACTGGTGGTACGTTGATAAGAAAGTATTGAAAATATAAAATAAAGAAAATAAATAGTACGCGCGTGAACTAACCAGCTGACTGTGAGGCGGGACATAGCCGAGGGAAGCAAGGCCAGTAGACATAAACACGTGATGTGTCGTCTAGCAGTCATGGCTGTGCTAGCTTTATCACAGGTTTTCATAAACACAGGAGTAAAATGACGCCCAACGCTGGCTTATCTTCAGCTCTCGGCCAGCGCGTGCGGTATTGCGCCGTTCAAGTCTAGGCGTGTAAAAATAATCTATTTAATACCCTCGAAACTTATTGCTTAGCCATTAAGCAAACAATGCCGAATCCCTCTTAATAATGCAAGGTTTTTTCTCAATATTTTTTTACATTTTTACAAATGGCAAAAAAGCCTGAAAGTAAGTAAAATCAGATTATCTGTCTCTCTGTGTACAATAAAAATAAGGATTACTTCTTAACATAACCTACTAAATGTCAGCTTCAAAATAAGCCCTCGTTCAGTGTTCTGCAGTAAATGGTTCCAGAATTCTGAGCGCTGAAATAGGCTTGTTTCTATAAAATACACTAAATTTGTCGCTCAATAATACGAAAACCGTTTGACTTTCGATAGTATATTTTTGAAAATGCGCTCCCCTCAGCACCTTGTATAAGTAGGGAAAAAATTGGAGTATAAAAAAAATGCGAGGTTTTTTACTGATCGATTTCATATGGAATAGCCCATACAGTCACGAAGCTTAATACGTAGGTCGTAGGGAATATGCATCCACTGACAGCTGAACTTTAGTTGCTAGCCACTAGGATCGCTACTATCGCACAGTCTATTATTCCTAGTACTCTCAGTTGCTAACCGCTTGGAGTATTGTATAGCGAGAAATGTAAAAAATCACCTCATTCTTCGTGACTGTATGTAACTTCTAGACTATCTATCACCAAGGGACTAAGATTTGATTCCTGTCTTAATTCTGTGGGATGTGATGGTCAAGGAGTCTGGAGTAGGATTTCTTCTTTACTGAGTTTTCCTTTACGTATTTCATTCTTATTCGTCACATCTTCTCGCCGACTTTTAATCCCGTCTCAAAGTAATGACGTCGCCATGTAAAGACGTACCACTATCAAGTAACTTACAGTGTAGACTGAGGGATGACATGCATTGTAAGCAGCATGGTAGTAAGTGCTGAATAGTCTGAATTAGCGATTTGTACTGCGACGCGCAGAATAACCAGTTCAACAAAATGCTAGACTTACAGCGTTGTGATTTCATTGTGAAGTGACGTGGATCTATTCTCGAGTAAGGAATTTTATGACGTCACTTTGTAACAGCCCTGAAATTATCATGGCATAGCATTTCCTCTGAAAGAGCGAGGCTGCTTGAAATGTGACTCAACACATCACGCTTATTGTGTTATATTTTACTTTTTTTTTTTTTTTTTTTGTCTCTTAATGTGATAAGTCTTTAATACCGACGAAGGATATTTATACAGGATGGTTCACACAAGAGTGAAAGTATTTACAAAAATTTAGTTATCTGTAGTTGAATGTTTGTTAAGTAACAGGTTAAAGAATGATTCGCAACTCAATCGTTCTCATATCGTTTTGCGGTTTCCGCAGTCCTGTGTTGGCAGATTATTTGTGTTATGGTCAGAGATTTCCGTACACAGCGACGGTTTCCTTCCACATCCTTCCATTCGTGTCATTTATAACCATTTGTACGTATTACTGAAAGATTTATCTGGATGAGAATAATGCACTCTAATTTTGCTTTAATGTAAGGAACTGGCCAAATCTTGTTCATAACAGAAAGGAATGGCGTAAAGTAATTGAGAAGGTCAAAACTTCGACGAAGTTGTAGCACCTACTGAAGAAGAAGAAGAAGAAGAAGAATTTTGCTTTATATCATTATATAGGCCTACACACCAAGTAAGCTGAATAGAAAGCCCCTTTCCAATTTAACTCTTATTTTTGAACCCTCCGCATAACAATACATCTCTTTATAACAATATTTTTCTTTGTTTCTCTAAGACAAAGTATATGATTATATCTCGTGACCAGAATATTATACGAAATAGAAACATAAAAATTGGAGATTTGTCCTTCGAAGAGGTGAAAAATTCAAATATCTTGGAGGAACAGTAACAAATATAAATGACACTCGGGAGGAAATTAAACGCAGAATAAATATGGGAAATACGTGTTATTATTCGGTTGAGAAGCTTTTGTCATCTAGTTTGCTATCAAAAAATTTGAAAATTTGAATTTATAAAACAGTTATATTACCGGTTGTTCTGTTGGACTCTCACTTTGAGAGGGGAACAGAGATTAAGGGTGTTTGAGAATAAGGTTCTTAGAAAAATATTTCGGGCTAAGAGGGATGAAGTTACAGGAGAATGGAGAAAGTTATACAACGCAGAACTGCATGCATTGTATTCTTCACCTGACATAAAATTAGGAACATTAAATCCAGACGTTTGAGATGGGAGGGCATGTAGCGCGTATGGGCGAATCCAGAAATGCATATAGAGTGTTAGTTGGGAGACCGGAGGGATGAAGACCTTTGGGGAGGCCGAGACGTAGATGGGAGGATAGTATTAAAATGGAGGGAGGTAGGTTATGATACAGTAATAGAGACTGGATTAATCTTGCACAGGATAGAGACCGATGACGGGCTTATGTGAGGGCGGCAATGAACATTCGGGTTCCTTAAAAGCCATTTGTAAGTAAGTAAATATCGAGAGTAAGTAAATATAGAGAGATTTAACTCTTATCGAAAGTGTAAAGAACTGAGTCGTTCAGAGAGAGAGCTGACCACAGTGAAAAAGAAAAACGTCTTTGGTTAGTGTGTCCATTACTGCGACAGATATTTGTAATGCTTAAGGATACAGAACAAAGTTCAGAATAATTTATTAGCCCACCTCCTTCATCTCCCAGCTCAAGCTCACATAACTCATATCAGACCTGGGATATCTACTAGCGTCGTGTATTACAGGCGCTATGTTCGGTACAAGTTTGTCGAGTACGGCGAAGTTCGATATTCACCGATGTTCGCTCTGCAGGAGGAGATCTGTCCTGTTTGTTCTACCTCGCTGTCCTCCGCTCCCACCCCTTCATGTTTTAACCGCTTAAGAATTTTAGCACAGACTTTGAGATTATTTTTTTCGTATGAAATAAGACGAAGTTTGTGATGTCTTGGTTGCCTCTCTCATGTTCGAACATGGCAGGACACTACTATACACCAACCAGGAGAAAGTCTCAGAGGAATGAGACGCAGCGGGGTAATGCTGTGACTGAATGTTGATGTCATAAGGTCACACACGTGGGTACACGCATCTCCATTGGCTAACTCTGAAAGCACAAACGATAACACTGATACATATTTATACTACCCTAGTTACAGAATTAGATCACGGTTAATCTCCTGGTTGGAGAACAGTAGTATCCACTGTCTGCGCCATTTCTTATTTCACAAGCCAGAAGGAAGTAAATCCAGAATCTCTATTTTGAGATATGATGAGATTAATTAATCACTCCTTTCAAATGTTCTCTTTCTAAATTTTATACCAGAGTGATACGAAACCTGGTATTAATTAATTTAAATGGCAGCAACTGATTTCAATACACGTGTCTTGCTTTGTTTTGCCAGCAATCAACAAATTTTCACACAACTACGTCACTTAATTCCTTCGAATGTCGAAAATATGCGCATTTAAGTGTATATGTACGTAAACGATCACAAATATTATCAGAAAATGCAGTTCTAAATTTCTAAAATTTTATAAGGAAATAAACTCACAATTGGACAAAAATTACAAGGTACCACAACAAGACTTATTAGAACTTAAATATTTGATAAAAGTATGAAAAAGGTTAATATTTTTTAGAATTCACTTTTTACTTTAAATTAAATTTTCCAAAATTTGAAAATTTTCGCACATATTATTTCATAACTCCACAATCATTAGAGATAGAGTTCTGAAATTTTGTACACTGATTTAACATGCATTTATTGCAAAAGGTAGACTACAATAATGCCCATTTCTTTGAAAATATAAAAATTAGATCACAAAACATTATGTAAGTTTTAATATATGTAACTTATTTCATATAGGGCAAATAAAAAATTAATTGTATTAAAATAAACAACTCTACATGTCTGAGAGTAGTCTACTTTTCAGAAATAAGTGTCATTACATGCAGGGAAAATGTTAAAGATGTCAGAGAGACCGTAACAATGTTATGGTTACCAAATGATGTAACTGCGGATTTTTTTAATACTTTGATTAAACTGGTTTGAAAAATATTATTAGTAACCTTTTTTATACTTTTGTAAGATATTTAAGTTCTAATACGTCTTGTTGTGGTACCTTGTAATTTTTGTCCAATTATGAGTTCATTTTCTTATAAAATTTTAGAAATTTAGAGCCTGCATTTTCTAATAATATTTGTGGTCGTTAACGTACATATACCCTTAACAATCCCTGAAATTCGGGAGATGCAGCAGCAAAACAAGCATAAAATGCTACATCTGACTCAACCATAACCTAAAAATCAATGTTTCGGCGCTTACTTCCTTTTGCCTTCTGACGCAAGATTTCCTGTCTCTTTCTTTTAGTTGACAGTGCTTAAGATTTGAGGTTAAGTTTCGGGAATAAGCACTACTATCGTTGTGGTATTCGTGATTTAAATAAATCTGTTGTAAAGGCATGACCGTCATCTAACATGACCTTCTCACCGATTTCCTGCAAATACATCATTTGTTTGAGAAAGGATTGTACGTTAAAAATGAACACTTTGTTATGCCGTGAACATAAATGCAAATCTTCAATGCTTCGCATCTTGTACTACGTGATATTGATGTCGTGAGTAATATTAACACGGACCAGGTAAGCGAAAACAGACCTTCAGCTGTCACATCCCGAAGATTTGGTTTACGCAGCACAATCACAACTAAATCCAAGTGCAGAGAAAAAATTTTCCGCGCGCTCCTTGTCGGAGTAACGTTGAATTTCTACATTTATGTATGTCGTCCCCCCTGCTTCTGTGGGCGTCGTCTAGAGCGAAGTACTATTTTATGGTCTTCAGCTCTCTTCCATAATTGCTTTTGAGCGAAATTACGATTTCTTAGAACTTCAGCCTGAATATGAATCCTGCAAGTCGTCTCTGAAAAAGTTCTGACCTCGCACGAGATAGACCACAAGCTTCCCATTTGCAGGACGACGGCTTATGCGATCAGTCGGGCGGGACGTGTTGTAAAATTTCATGGAATTGATCTAAAAAAGAAAAGTATATTTCTGAAGAAGTATTCACTTTGCGAAAGAGCGCCGTTTGTAGAGTCTGTGAAATTTCTGTATACTTAATATAATACAGTGAACTATGCAATGCAATATAACATAATGTAGTTGTAGTGTAAAACAGTGAAATATGAAATCCATATGTGGGTTCGAATCCCATTTGAGACGATTATTTAGTTCTGTTTCTTCCCTAGATTTCCCTAAGTTAAAGGCAAATGTCAGATAAACCAATGGTGAACATTTTGACTCATCTAGCGATAGTATCTCGCTATTACCAATCCTGTCGATACTAGATAAACTCGCCGTTGATAGGTTCCTTGAGTAACGATTATAAATACAATAGAAACAGGCCATGTAGACTAGTATTATAGTATTATGTTGTGTTTATATGTATATTATTTTATTTCATTTTATATTGTATTATATTACATTAGAATGGTGACTTGCTTGCAGACTTTCATTCAATCCTGAACAGATGGAAAAACTATTTTGGGCAACTACTAAATGTACATAGGCCAACTAGAAATGATCGGGACGAAATTCAAATACAAACTGCTGAGCCATTTATACCGGAACCCACACTTTCTGAAGTCGAAATTGCGATAGAAAATCTGAAAAAGTACAAGTCATATTTGGGGCTAAGAGTGATGAAGTTACAGGAGAATGGAGAAAGTTATACAACGCAGAGCTGCATCCATTGTACACTTCACCTGACATAATTAGGAACATAAAATCCAGACGTTTGAGATGGGCAGGGCATGTAGCACGTATGGGCGAATCCAGAAATGCATATACAGTGTTAGTTGGGAGGCCAGAGGGAAAAAGACCTTTGGGGAGGCCGAGAGGTAGATGGGAAGATAATATTAAAATGGATTTGAGGGAGGTGGGATATGATGGTAGAGACTGGATTAATCTTGCTCAGGATAGGGACCAATGGCGGGCTTACGTGAGGGCGGCAATGAACCTCCGGATTCCTTAAAAACCAGTAATTAAGTATTATATTACATTACTAAGGAAGATCTTGACACTATCCCTAACGAGATGAGGAAAGTAGGACAAACACATTCTTAGATGATGAAACAGTTATTTTCTTCAAAAAGACGAAAAAAAAAAAACATCTAATGACTCCATGAAGTAGGTAACTTATACGGTATTTTGCCATCTAAAAATGTGTTTTTCCTACATTTTTCCTCTCGATGAGGATTGTGTTAGAATGTTTCTTGATATTGTTTTTAAAGTAATATGGATTGAAAGGAAATTTATTTGTCCCTAACAAAATTCATTCATTCTTTCGTTAAGGAAGACGTAAAGACAAAAAGCGCTAAGTAAAAAACAGATATGAAATTATTGATTTTGTTATTCAGCTTTAAAGAGTCTGTTGACGTTTTTTGTTTGTGACACTTTAACTTACGCAGCACGAAGTATCATTCCTTTTATTCGATGTAGCCTTCTGTTTGTATTCAATTGAAGGGGTTAATAGGATTGATAGCATACCCGTTCTCTTAGATTCGCACAACTAGAGAGGTTATATGGCACATCGTCTTAACACGCTGTATGAAGAAAGCTACATTGCATTTACTTCTTGAATGAATGTTGAATGAATGAATGAATGAATGCTAGCCATGATGTCCCATGTTGGGCACAGGCCTCCTGTGATGGGGTTAGAACCCCCTCGACAGGGATGGCTCAAGTGTACTCGCTTGGTGAGCCAATCCAGACGAGCTATTTACTTCTTACGTGATAAATGATTAATTCGAGTTTAGTCTATACTATTCGTGCGAAAGAAATAATTTTCAGTACAACGTCGTTGGTTTCCCGTCGCTATCCTTTTTTCGCTTCTCTTGGGAGAGAGTATTATTTATACGTTGTAAATATGATGAGAACATGTATTTGTAGCAATTAATATTTTTGTGCAGCTGTTACCTTGTTTTAACCGTGATATTACATAAGAGTTCAGTGGTGTAAAAACAGCTCTTTTACATGTTAATTATTGAGCATGGTCACTTTCTCTCTTGACTTGTATAATGTTGCAGTTCCATATTCAGTTCTCTGGCCACAAAAGAATTCGTTGGATGTGTCCATCTATTCGACACTTAAAAATGTGTTATAGCTACTGGACCTCTTATTTTCAACAAGCTGTTATATTCAGTGATTCTAATAATTGTCTGTCGAGAAACATCACTGTTTTCAGGCAGGATTCGAACCTACCACCATGACTTCCGCGCAACATTAAGTTGCGCATCGCATTTTGCATATGGTTTGTTGCTGAATTCGATATGCCTCTGTACCTAAACATTCTACACCATATTATAAACTCGATAAAATTATAGACGATGTAAACCCGTTCACAACTTCTTCGTAAATTAATGTAGGTGCAAAGTGAGTAAAATGTATTGAATACTGCTTGTAGATATTTTTAATTTTATGAGGAAAGCCTATATACAAAAGTTATATGGGATGAGAAAAGGAATATTTTAACATGTTTTCTGAAACTATCCTTTTCATATATAATAGGTGTGCCAAAGAATCAGTTTTGTTAATGGCACCGTGTACTTATTTTTCCATTTCACCATTCCTCAGTCTCGAAACATACAGAATACAAAAAAATTTATGCTTAATGCCAATACTAATACAATGCATAGAATTTAAAGAAAGAAAAACCATTAAAAACAATTTAACATTGTTCTAATTGTGTTGCGTGTTTATATCAGTTAACAGAAGTTGCTCCCATTCACTGCCAAATAATACATAATTCTGAATAATTTCAAGGGAAAAATTGTTCGGGGGCTGGGTATCGATCCCGAGATCCTTCGCTTAGCGCACGAATGCTCTACCGACTGAGCTACCGTCACAATTTTTCCCTTTATATCCACACAACTCAAGTGGGCTGACAAGGCGCCAGAAACTTTGAGTGCACGCGAACTCTGTGTGACTTGAATTGTGGTTTTCTGTTAATGTACCTACAGTGACGTATGTATTATGCAAATCTGGCTTTCAGATAAAACTCCCTATGAAACAGACTTGAATAATTTCAAGGGTGTCGATTCCGGGACCCTTCGCTTAGCGGACGAATGCTCTACCGACTGAGCTACCCAGGAACTTGAAGTTATTCAAGTCTTCTTCACAGAGAGCTTTACCTGAAAGCCAGATTTGCATAACGCATAATTCTGTCTTGGAAATTATGTAATGTTTTCAGTAACACTAATCAGTTGATCTTTTGTATCGCATTTCTAATTCTCGTGGTCGGTTCTGATAGATTCTTAACTACAGTTAGTCCCACAAGAAAAAATCTACTGTACATATTGAGATCAGGGAATCTTCGGTCCATTCAAGAGCCACTGTTATTCAATTTTTAATAAACATTTGTGTATGACTATTTAATTCACGATCCTCTCATTCTCCATAGCGATACACTGATATAGGCTACTGAAGGGTTTCTCTTTGTCAAGTAGGCCTACATCTACTTGGGTTGCGGGTTCGATCCCGGGCCAGGTCGATGGCATTTAAGTGTGCTTAATTGCGACAGGCTCATATCAGTAGATTTACTGGCATGTAAAAGAACTCCTGCGGGACAAAATTCCGGCACATCCGGCGACGCTGATATAACCTCTGCAGTTGCGAGCGTCGTTAAATAAAGCATAACATTAATATTAACATCTACTTTGGATAATTAAATGTGAGGCAGTTTTGGAAAATAATAATTTATAAATTATAAAAAAAAATGTGATTTTCTACATTTTGAAACCTGAAGAATTAAAACATATAAAAATAAATACATTGTGTCATTCAAAAGAACCGACGCCTTGGCACATTCTTTAAAGCCTACATGAAAAGCACGGATTTTGAAAACATGTTTTTTCCATCCCCTATAACAGGGCCGGGCATGAGAGCGGCTCCATTTAGTCGGCCAGAGCTGCTCTCGCTCCGCAAGGCACTTCAATTCCAAGCCAGAGCAGAACGCTAACTCAGTGGCGGACTCGCATTACCTTCCTTGCATTAATATAACAAGAACCACGGTTGTTCTAGTCATTCAGTCTGTCAGTACATAATAGTTTATAAGGATATTACATCAATCCATTGTACATTACATAATTTATAACACTTATTAATTTAATGAAATGATATATAATATTATGATATATGATATATCATGAACTGTAATATACTATACTATGATATATCATAATACTTGTAGAATTTAAAATTATATATTACTAAATGTATAATAACCTATAATGCAATGTAAATATCAAATAGATACTCTAATATAATGTACCTGAGAAACATTTTCTTGAAGTTGTATTAATTTATGGCGTTCATTACCAACATATTTGTCATATTCAGTAGCATGTTGTAAAGAATAATGTCGTTGGATATTGAACCTCTTAATCAGTTTGGAGTGTTTTATGCCAAATTAAACACTTTGCTAATCCACTGCTCTCTACCAAAAAGAACTCCTCCTCCCATGATACATTAAACGCATTGGCAATAGCTGGACGGTTTAGTGTATGAGCGGAACTCCGTCTTCAAAGTTCGCCATCATATACTGCAGAATCACCACTGCATCGACACTGAATGACGTACAGTATGCATACGTCAGAGCGCTCGCAAGACCCGCTCTTTAAAGCACACAGCGCTCATTTCTCAGAATGACGTAATGTGTCCAGCCCTGCCCTATAACTATCACATATACTTAGGCCTACAGTAGTAGAATTTCTTCCATAAAATTAAAAATAGGAAAGATACAAGTAGTGTTCTATTTTTTTTAGTAATTTGGTATAAAATATTTAAAAGATTATGAATTAAAATACCAATACAAAAAGGAGAGGCACCAATAGTGCATTGAAATAATCGTACCAGGCGGAAAGTGAATGATAATACCTGTTGTTTAGCCTTGAATTTTCCAAGTTGCCAGTCGTCTGCTTTACGTATTCCAAGGATACGCACATAACATAGTATCCATGCGAATTGATTCTGAAATCTTTACAAATTTTATAGTGTTGCAAAACGTGTGTGGAAGGTCAACCGGTCTGTACTGTGAATGCAGTTTTAAATATTGATAGCTTTTATGGCTACTAGTCCAATGTTTGGATTGCTTGCATAGGAAATAAATACAATATTTATCTGCTTCACCTTGTAGCCCATGTCCAAGGACTCGTCCTAATAGGAATGTCTAATTTTGACGCAAGAAGCCAATATACAGACTGTAAGAGGTTGTGGATTGCAGAGTTAAAAATACTTAATGCAGTTTGGTAGCTCTTATCACAGCTCAGTTGGCTATTTAGGCAGTGGAATTTGATTCTCTATTCATGAGTGTTTTGTTACATCCGTAACCTAGAAAAGGATCAATCTGTTGGCTTATTCGATAAAACTGGCAAGGGCGTAGAAAAATCGGCGCCGAGTTTGTGACAGAGACTCGTGCCTTACAGGAACTTTTCTGGAAATTGGTCCCTCCCCAAAAAAAGTGATTCGGATTGTAGAAAATTAAAACGCTACTAAATCAAAAAAGACAAGTTCTCAAACTTTTGCTCTGGAACTAGAACAAGTTAACATTTTTAGTCCATTTTGTTGTCTAATATTCGAATTGTAATTGTGTATACTTGTGACACATACTTTTATAATTATATACACATATTTTATTTCTAATGTGATACGTGGATACCCAGAAGATAGTAGTGTAACTCATTTAAGATTACGAGTTTTAAGGTTTTACTAAATTCAAACGGAAAATTTAGAAAGGGAAATAGTGCAATAATAATAATAATAATAATAATAATAATGATAATAATAATAAATTTTATTTATTTCGAATATTAATGTGCAAAACAACAGCACAAGGCCAATTACAATAATAATAATAATAATAATAATAATAATAATAATAATAATAATAATAATATACAGGATGTTTCATAATTCCTATTACAAACTTCTAGGAGTTGTAGAGTGGACTAAGTAGATAAAGTTTTGATTAGAAACTCATGTCCGGAAATGTATCGTTTCGATGCAAAATAAGTTTGAAGATCGATTCTATTTCTCATCTCCCACTCTTAAGGGGAGAGGACGGTATTTTTTGGTGAAAAATGAGTAAATTAAAAAAAAAAAATCTTTAAAATACCCTGTGATATGTGTGGAATGCATAGCATAACATTTTGTGGGTATTTGTGCCCTTATGGGATGTTGAGTCGCCATTTTTGAACTTCCTGCTTTGTGGATTTTTAAATCACTCCCCCACTTTTATTGTTGTTTCCGGTAAATTAAATTAAAAAAAAATGTATTTCTTTAAAATACCCTTTGATATGTGTGGAATGCATTGCATAACATTTTGTGGGTATTTGTGCCCTTATCGGATGTTGAGACGTCATTTTTAAACCTCCTGCGCTATAGATTTTTAAATCACACGCCCGCTTTTATCGGTTTCCAGTAGGTAACTTCATTTTTTTTAAATTTACAATTCATTTTTATATTTCAATATGCCTAGGTAAAGGTAAAGGTATCCCCGTAACATGCCGTGAAGGCACTTGGGGGGCATGGAGATAGAGCCCCATGCTTTCCATGACCTCGGCACTAGAATGAGGTGGTGTGGTCGGCACCACGCTCTGGCCGCCTTTTACCCCCGGGAAACACCCGGTACTCAATTTTTTTCAATATGCCTAGTGAATTATTAAATAAGTATATAATGAATTTTCAATCTTAAGACATATCAACTTGCAAATGTTTATTTGCTATTTAATAAGATATATGAACGTTTTCGCCGTTTGGGGCATTTTCAGATATAACAAAAACATATAATCTGAACCTATAATAATAATAAATTATGCAAATAACAAGAATAAAGAACACTGTATGTATGCAATGCATGAGATTCATGAGCTTTATGTAAAATGTGAAATAATATCGGATAATTGTTGATGTAATCTTTAGATTTGAAATTGAATTGGACGGATATTTAATACATATAGCTCATGTTACAAATAAAATATACAGTTATGATTAAAATTTGTCTACATTGCCAGACAAAAATGGATATAATTTTTGAACTATTAAAGATACATGCATGAAATTTAGAACACACATTCTTCAGACTATTAGGAAACTTTTCTCTGTAACAGAATTTTGTTAATTGATTTCATTTTAAAAATACGTCCGTTTGTTTGCAAGAAAGGAAATTATAAAATTGCTATTAAATTTTAATTGTTTATTTTACAAACGTAGGGACTAATATCAAAATTCTGTTACAGGCAGTTTGTAGAACATGCTTTTGCAAATACATTGCAAAAAACGGTTTGAATCTATCTTTAAAAACGCTTTAGATATATCGATTTTAGTACAATCCTGCAGTGGGTATATTTTTTTCAAATTTGGGCCCCCAAATAATTTTTTTTATTTTTATTTGGATGAGTTGCCACAGCTATGAGCTCTCTACATACAAAAAATTAATATTTTACACCAAATAGGAAAAAAGTTAAAAAAAATGCCATCCTCTCCCCTTAAGGAATTAATCCTGCAGAAATATTGCAGAAGGCTGGGAACTCAGGAACGGTTACAGAGAGAACGCCCCTCCCGTAAGCGGATGAAGACACGCGTCTTGACCTGAATATGACTATTGAATGAGATGAAGAAGATGAATGATGAGATATGAAAATATCTAAATTCTTTTTCTACACGGGAGGGGAAGGGAAAATGGCAATGAAAATTCCAACCCGGCATTTGCCTAAGTTACTGTGGAAAACCACGGAAAAACCACAGTCAGGTTAGTCGGTCCGGGAATCGAACCACGGACCTCTCGAATGCGAATATGCACGTAACACTGAATTGAAATTGATTATTACGTTTGTCTATTGTAACATTAAACTCTGCAAAGAGTGGCATGGTAATCTTCATTTGTTACGGCTCTGCAAGTCTACGTTAGTTCATTCAGCGTTTTTGTTTTATGAAGATAACTGCTTTTGCCTTGACCTATAAGGAGAAATGAAAGTAGAGAAGAGTGCTGGAGCAACAACAGCTTCTTTTGTGTTACTTCCCATGCAAATGTTTGTCTTCTCACGTTTGTTCTATCCACACGGATTATGCTTTCTTAGCCAATACAGCTAGTTGCGGTCGGGACGGATGTGATAACCTTCATTTTTGAGGCCCTTTTACCGAGTTTCCGATTGTAATTTGCCACGTCTCAGCTCTAACAGAAACGAAATTTCATTGCTCTTTCGCAAGCCCGTCACCTGCCTTTGTTTTGTGCCGTGACAGTCCAGTTCACGCTCTCTGTACCTGCCGCTTTTAAGTTCTTTTGTCTGTCCTCGTTTGCATCTTAGTACAGAGCCTTGTCTGATTGTCGGCGTCAATTTCAGAGATTGCTCTGTTAATATTCCAGAGTCCATGATTTGTTGTTATTTTATATTTTTGTTTTCATATTTTCCGATAATGGTATATCTATAATGTGATAAGTTGAGCTATATACATATAATCATAATTTTCCTTACTGTGTGTACTTAAAAATATTGTATTCATTGTATGCTTTGTACTGCACTATTTTATTATTACTATTAGTATTAGTATTATTATCTATTATTATTATTATTATTATTATTATTATTATCAATAATTGTCTTATTTTTTTATACTTTGTATGTCTCATTTATTTTTACCTGCTGTTCACATTTTATTATGCTTTTTTCTTTCTTTCTGTATGTTATATATTATGTCTGATTTCTACTTACTTGTTGTTCACATTTTATTATTATCTTATTCAGTTTTGTGTGTAAAATTGTAGTGTACTTTGTAAATTTGTAGTGTTTTTTGTAATGCAGTTTTACTCCTGGTTGAGTGTTAGAGAAGGCCGTATGGCCTTAACTCTGCCAGGTTAAATAAATCATTATTATTATTATTATTATTATTATTATTATTATTATTATAGGCAGTAGTTTTCCCCTTGGATTTCTACACCGATCTTATTAAATTTCATGTATGTAATGTATGTATTTTTTTAGTCGGTTATTTAACGACGCTGTATCAACTACTAGGTTATTTAGCGTCGATGAGATTGGTGATAGTGAGATGGTATTTAGCGAGATGAGGCCGAGGATTCGCCATAGATTACCTGGCATTCACCTTACGGTTGGGAAAAACCTCGGAAAAAACCCAACCAGGTAATCAGTCCAAGCGGGGATCGAACCCTCGCCCGAGCGTAACTTCAGACCGGCAGGCAAGCTCCTTAACCGACTGGGCCACGCCGGTGGCTTGTATGTATGTATGTAATATGACGTTTCACCAGATCCACTGAGCCAACTCCATGAACCCCTCTAATGGATGTGCAATTATTGTGTACACTTTCGCCGTAAGATCGTGGATCTATCCCAGTGGCAGTATGATTTCGTTGATCTATTTCTTATCACGTATTGTATTCTTCACCTGACATAATTAGGAACATTAAATCCACACGTTTGAGATGGGCAGGGCTTGTAGCACGTATGGGCGAATCCAGAAATGCATATAGAGTGTTAGTTGGGAGGCCGGAGGGAAAAAGACCTTCAGGGAGGCCGAGACGTAGATAGGAAGATAGTATCAAAATGGGTTTGAAGGAAGTGGGATATGATGATAGAAACTGGATTAATCTTGCTCAGGATAGGACTGATGGCGGGCTTATGTGAGGGCGGCATTGAACCTGCGGGTTCCTTAAAAGCCAGTAAGTAAGTAAGTATTTCTTATCGGATGGCAGTGATTGGAGAGGGGGTGAAATGATGTCACGGAAAACGAAAGTACCTCGAGAACATTTCCCGAATACTGTCTTCGTCTGCTACAAATTCTTTCTGAGCTCACCAACATTTGAGAGCTGGTTTTCGAAAATTTGATGTTCTTATCGGAGCGTCATAAGCCTACCTGTTATAAAGTTTATCTACTGCAGTTGTGGAGAAATTGTGGAAGTGTGCCCCGAAAAAACCTGCATCATCTTAATTCACAAATATTATCTTGGAATTTTCAAGATTTAAACTCCATTCCCCGGTGCTGAGTCCGATTCATTAGTCATTTGACTAACGCAACCGCATATCAGCTTCACGTATTGGACTTACTAGCATGTGAAAATCTTATGCGAAGCTCTTAAGTTTGTGTTAGCTACCGAAGAATCTGTGACTAGTTGAACGTTGTTAGAATTCTATTAATATGAGCTATAAAAGATAAGTAATTTTGTACGCTGTCATTTGTTTCTTTTTAATCGGTTAATTAACGACACTGATCAACTACAAAGTTACCTAGCGTCTGTGGAATTGTATATATGGAAATATATTTGACAGGGGAGTTCCATGATTCTCCATGGGGTCGGCCTGGGTAGCGTTCTCGGTATAGCGCTGGCCTTCTGTGCTCGAGGTGGCGGGTTCGATCCCGGCCCAGGTCGATGGTATTTAAGTGTGTTTAAATGCGACTGGCTCATGTCAATAGATTTATTGGCATGTAAAATAACTCCTGCGGGACAAAATTTCGGCACACCGGCGACGCTGCTATAATCTCTGCAGTTTGAGCATCGTTAAATAAACCATAATTAATTTTTAATTTTTCTCCATGGGGTTACCTGACTTTTGTCTCACACTGGGGGAAACTTTGGAAAGAAAAAAGTAATCAGTCCATGCAGGATTCGAACCCACGTCTGACTGAAGCTTCGAAGCATGAGTCTCACTCATTACCTTTGGCCTATATTTCAAGAGTTTCACAAACTTACGACATGGGACACCTCAATATTCTTACTTTCAGAGTGAAGTCCTGTTATACATTTTTATTGGTCTTAAATTACGGTACCGGTACATCACCTTCGGCGTGTTGAGAACACGCGAAACTTTTATTCAGGATCAAGTATTACAGTCTTAGATGTAATGCAAATAACATTTTCCTCGCGCGTTCTTTGTAATGCTCCAATTATTCTTTGATCGGTCACTGCATCAAATTGTTTCAATAATAACCGATATGATATATAAATAGTCTTCAAGCATGATAGTTACGCAGATTTCCCCTTCTGATCTCTTAAACTAAAAAAAAAAAGTATGGTATTCGTTAAGTGCAACGACACTTGCAGCTCGGCGTGTGGTAACCCTTGAGGGGTATGATGTTTCTTATTCTCTCTTATGCCTCCCCTCCCCTCCCCTCCCCTCTTCCCAGCAACTCACAGGCAGTGCAGAAGCTGTTGAAGTATTTGCGTATTTTTAGCTGTTTAAGAAGATTTAACCCTTTTATGACGAAGGATAAATCGATGCGGAAATTTGTAACCTTATTATCATTGTTAAGTCACCAGATTTCATGGTAGATCAGCTCAGAAATAATGGATTAGGCCTATATAAAATAGTTCATTGCAGAAGAAAAGGTTTAACAGAACATGAACTCAAATGACCGACTGATCTTCTAGACTCGACTTTTATTGAGTAGTAAACACATCCGTATCTACGTCGTTTCCTATCTTCCACATAAAAACTTTGTGGTTCGTTTTCTGGGAGATACTACGAGATTGTGATAACCAAAACTGTTGTGGAGTTGGCCTATATTTCCGAAATATATCGACCTTTAATATTTTGCAAAACCTCCGTTATCGCAACGCCATACAATTGACTGTCAGTATTATCTGTAATTAAGAGTCCACTGCAAGAATGATGGATGTCATTTGGAATACATTTTTCAGGAGAAGCAATTGAAAGTTTGAAATGATTAGCGCTCAAAGCTTAACTGTGATTTTCCAATCATTACTGGACAACAGTCGCGTAGCGTCAATGTAAGCTAAAAAGCTTAGCTTCCCCAGTTAATAATAATTTCATAATAAACCTGCAGTCTATGGACAAAATTATTTATTAATTTTAATAGAATCTATATTTACACGTTAAATATTGTGATGCGGCAGTTCAGGATGATTTGTGATGCAGCAGTAAACAAGAAGCCTGCACGCACCAGCTTCCAAGCAGACTGGTTTCTTACACTCATTCTCCTGTGTAACCCACCCCGCAGATTTTCCATCCCTTTCTAACTAAATTACTCTGGTCGCAAGGCTCGCAGGAAGCTAGCTTTGACATTGAAACTAAGTAGTTTCCGAGTTATCCCTTTTCGTCAGTTGAAGTGTTAGTGTGCATTGTGGCTGATATAATAAATAATGAGTGAAATAACAGTTCCTGACACCAATTTACTTTAATTTTTAGGACAATTCTATTATCAAGATTGACTTACGAACAAAAGTGTGATCTAAAAAACAAATGACCGACCCCTTGCTGTCAATGAAGGACACAACCAAAAGACAGACGCATACTTGCGTACTGTAGCTATTGACCGTTAATATTGTGATTCCTCTATGACAGGGAGTGAGCTAGTGTTATACTATACGTGTCTATTTGATGTGTAAACCGTGAAATCATATTTTACTACGCACCATTTGAGGTCATGCCTTATTGGTGTTACTTACGAGGTTCCAACCAATCTTCGACTGCTGACTTGACATTGACTACTATTTATTTTAAGACTATATTTTTGTAATACGTTTTCTCATATTGCACGAAAGACAACTTGAATTAGCTTCCCCTGCTCAAAATTTGATGCTACGCCACTGCTGGACAATGACTATCAGTGTTAATGCCATATAACTCTCTATGTACATTCTATATGTCTTAAGCTATGCATTGACAGTCTTGGTTCATTTTCGACAAGAATGTGACATCTATCATTCTTGCAGTTGACTCTTCAATTGACGATTTTTAATTGAAATGTTCATGCTTCGTTATTTTAGATTTTTGGGCTTTGTCTATAGAAAGCATTGTTTTCAACTTTCGAACATATCGTTACGCATAATGGTCTCTCACGTGGCCTAAAGGACGATAATGCTTATCAAGGCAGTTAAAATGCATATGAGACTTCAGAACTGGCCTCAGAACAAAACTTATGGCACCAAACCTGCAATTCGTAACTCTCGGACAACGTAAGGACAGTGTTATCCATCACTACTCACACGAAACTTACAAAATCGTTGTGTAAATACAGGGTGGTCCGTTTGGGTATGGATAAAATAAAAACATTTACTACTGAACTTTATTTGTTGAAACTTTGTGCATACAACACTGAAAGATGGGAGATTCCTCAGAGCTCAACATGACCCCCATTGCGCACCCTGCACAACTCATAACGGTGATGTAATTCAGCCTATGTCCGTTGTAACATGAGAGGGGTGATTTGTTGAAAAGCTTGAGTAATTATTATTTCTCAGATCATCAATGTTCCTGGGTTTCTGTGAATAGACAATGTCTTTAACAAAACCCCACACGAAGAAATGAAGAGGAGTTAGATCTGGGGAGTTTTGGGACCAAGCCAAGAGATAGCTGCTTCTCTTATTGGGTTTCGCCTGCAACCTCCTGGATGTTTTTTTTTAAACACAGTATCTGTTTCTACAAATGTTCGATACCACAACATTATGGAATCGTATTTAGATACATTAGGCACACTATACTCACGTCAAAATTCCCTTTGAACTCTTTTCACACTCAAATTTAGCAGACCAAAGAACACGTTGTGTCCGCTGTTGATTTGTAGTAGCCATTTTAATCATCTACGATTTTCATTTGTCCTCTCAGATTATGCATTGTTGATTGTTATATATGGAAACACCCATCTTTTAATCATAATGTAACCAGTAAGAAATTTTTCCTACTATCATAATAGCTTTATAATAATAAATTAATATTATCCATACCCAAACGGATCAGACTGTACTATCAGCTTTCAACAAGGAGAACTACAATACCAACACAGTCACCAATGACAGCGAGATATTCTATTCATTTATGGCATATAAATCATTGACTAAGTTTAAAAATTTCGACAGCCCAGTTTATCTTGAAGCACTTGCATAGAATTCGTTAGCTGATAATCCTTACTCGTGTACTCGATTCCCACTTGGGCTGGATTTTTTCGAGGTTTTTCCCCAACCGTAAGTCAAATGTCAGGTAATCTATCGGTGAATTCTCGGTCTCACCTCATCTCGCCCCCCTCCCCCTCAAAATATCTATAACTCTTAACTTGCTCCACATCTTGAAGCTTCAGTGCTGATGTAAGATCTGTGGAATACAATAAATGAATTGAATAGAATAACAAAGAAGGGGGGAACCAAAGCATTGGAAGTAGGAGAGTACATAGTTTAAAATGGTAGAAAATTTTGAATATATGAGTTCTCTAACCAAAATAAGACAAACAGAAATTAAAGAAAGATTTGATGCAGATCAACAAGATAGAGAAAATTCAACAGATTTAACACGGATCGTATGTTAAAATTAATATAATAATGAAATATTGTGAGATTGGTTTTGAGTACTAACCTAGAGAGTTCAGAGATCCATACGATAATGACGATGCTTGAATGTCATTCCTACTGTATGTATGAACTCTGAGGACATTACGAGTTTCGCTTTCATTTAATTAGTTCATGCATTTTTAATTTAGTACTTTTCCGTGCTCAGTATAATAAGAAGCATGCGTTGTTCATGGCGTTTGAAGGCAGTGACCTACTTCCGGTTCTAATGAAACACACTTTTATTGTCTAGATAACTTTGGAATTTAGTAACTTGACATTTAAAGGGCGCAATGATAGTATAAAATGACATAAATAAAATTAGAGCAAAAGCACATGAATAGGTCTAGAACAGCAGCGAGTAACAAATATGTATTAGTCAATGGAACTTGTTGCTGTACTTCATTAAAAACTCGTTAGCAGAAACAAATTCAACCATATTGATTAAAATCTTGAAATGAATATCTAATTTTTCATACCGAATTTCAGTTACAGCCCGTTAGTTCTAGCGAGCTTTGAGGTTTTAAGCTACACAAGCCACAGTGACGGGAAATTAGTTTTCTGCATTACCGTTTTAAAAGCGTTCGACACAGATTTCAATATTTCCTTTCCTTTTTTTAAAGTCTGTTTGATACACACTGGACGGTATAGTTCCGTTACTGTTGTGATTGTGTACTGTGTTAGTAGCTTTTACAACGCATTTTTGTTTGTGTACTGTATATTATACGAGCAGGTAATTTCTTGAAATATATTCACAAAGTCGGAAGTCATTAATGTAACATACTTGGCACGCATATACATAAACATTGGTGATGTAAGTGTGTGTGTGTGTATGTGTATCCTTTCTAAAGAAAAGCGAGATGAAATACAGGGACATCATTTTATTTTTACTTCAATTTTTATTGTACCTGAGTTTTTAATGTACTTCACTCCCACCCCTTCTACTAATGAAGTTCAACCGTCCTCCACACAGATCCAAGACCGCATATACAGTCATAATAGCCTTACGGTCATAGTAAACAGTACGTTCCAAAAATATGTTCGCGTTTTCCAGTGACGAAAGAGCTTTCAATATTGAATCATTTTCGCACAGGTACTGTCGTCCATTTGCCTACGTCGTATCCCGGTTCCCCACACCAGCTTTTATTTGCCACCTAGTGGCTGGGCTGTCTTAGCTCTTTTCTGAGAACATTAATTTCTGTTAGGAATTGGACGTCTACGTAATATTATGCAACTGTTTAGAATAACTTAAATAGAAGGTTCTCGTTAAGTAATTAACTGTCACGTGATTTCCTCCCTTTCTACGACCGTACGACATAACCACTTGGACGGACAGTAGATAGCATGTCTGAGTAATTTTATCTTTTCGGATCGGGCAGAAGTGAAGATTGAATTTACAGTACGTAATGTACTCTTTTACAGAGTAGGATAGAATTATTTCAACATGAGTTACTAGTAAGAAGAACGACACTGGTAATTGGAATTAGGTACAATAGTCTACAGTGCGATAACATGCACATTAGAGCTGAAGCGTGTATCGAAATGAAAGGCCACTATTTTAAAAAAATGCGTTTAAATATCCATATTATGATTATTTTTCAATTTAACTTCATTCTCTATATTGTAGCTACGCTAATGTGCTGTAGACAGTATAATATACAGTGCATAATGAATACATCCACATGGACAGCTCAGTTCGTGAGTAAAAACACTCATTGTTAATACTGCACTGTATTTTGATTAAACAAAAACCTAATGAAAATGATCAAACTCAAAAGCGCGATATTTCCTAGTTTACGTAAATGGATGAACTACTTTTCTTTCCTCCTATACCTAGTGAAGTGATTTGTTTGTATATTACGCCAGTATCATGGAACTCCAGTCGTGGAAGGGGGTAGCAAACGGCGTTGATCCAGAGGTATAGGCAAGTTAAAATTAAAAATGTTAGTAAAAATAAAATGATGTCCCTGTATAACGTTGTGTCTGTGTTTAGAACCGTCGTATGCGCGCGAAAGGAAATTGATCCTCCAAGGAAATTAATGGTAAGAAGGACAACTATATTTCAAGTTTTTCCTTATAAGCTATAGCTGTTTTAACACGGAAACCAGTTCGGCAAGAGTAGAAAAACAGTTAATATGTATATGCAGTCTTTCTCCCGTGTCTTACGGGGTAACTAAACATGCAGCAGAAGTGTCGGTTTCTTTTACTTAAATTTAGAAACCAGTCTTTCTCTATGGTATTCGTTCCCGAAGTATGGGTCGCGCGACCACTCGGGGGGGGGGGTATTGTCAATAGGTGAAATGGGTTGCGGGATGATTTACAAAATAAAACAAAAACATCCTATTAATGTATATTTATTTTGTATTTATCTTTGAACACATACAAAAATAGTACATTATGCAACGAGCCTATAATGATAGTAATTAAGACGCGAGTATGTTTGTTTATGAAACGAGCGCAAGCGAGTTTCATAATTTTCATGCGAGCGTCGTAATTACCATTATAGGCAAGTTTCATTCGACTTTTTATGCTCGACCATATTTCTAACTTGAAATTATTCAGAAGTATTCATTTTATTCGTATCTGACTGAAGATCGGAAGTGACCTTGTGCATAGCTCGTAAATTGTGAGATGTGCGCAGACGCGAAAGTATTGATTTTTTTCCGAGGAACAATAATGTCACTGACCTTGATGTAATCTAGAGAATAACATGAACTAATTTTATATAACCTGGAAATTGATTTAGAATTGAAAAACGAGATGACAAATTGAATATATTTGAATATTATTTACAATTAACGCTAATTATTATAGTAACAGAACATAACCTTCTGCGACAGTATTGGATTTCCAGCCTCCGTGACGTTTCCCTCGTTGTCTTTCGATTGCATATCTGAGAATAATAGAAAACCTGAACTTTAATGAATAGGTGTACTTTAATGAGGTCCATTAAAGGACTGCTACCAGGTGTATAATTACTACATTTCGGCATGGTCGAGCATAAAAAATGTTTCAGTAGTTAGGCCCATAAAGTAAAAAATTAATGCCATAAAAAATGTGCCTTTTTTTTTTTTTTTTCAGAAAATAACTTCTCAGATCTGAACTGTGTATTCCACATACCTACACAGTGATGTTCTTTTCAAGTTCAAGGAAATTTCTCGCTTTGCTTCAATGCAGCGTTTCTCAAACTTTTTTGAAGTGGGGACCACTTTTTAAAGTCAGAACAGTTCCGCGGGCCACCTTACTCTTGTTCCCTTCGAAAGAAATTTAGACCTATAATTTTCGTAGCATATTTTAATACCAGTATACTTATATTTTAAAATTTAATTAAGGTTCAGTACTTCGGTCCTCTGTTATGAATTCGGGTGGTCCCTGGCTGGGTTACAGGCGCGGCGCCAGATGTGCAGGGAAAAGATGTCGAGAAACACCCTCTCTTGTTGCTGAGAGTAGAGTGGGAAGTCTGTAGACGGGTAGGGTAATAATTTCATAAAATGTAAGTACGGGGACAAAAAGTGAAATTCGATTGCCATGTGTAATTTCCAAAGTCTTAAATTTTAAGCTCTAGCATGATACGCAATTCGTTCGAATTTTATTTTTTCTTCTGTCTTTTCTGAAGGACCACAGGTGGTCCGCGAACCATAGTTTGAGAAACGCTGCTTTAATGGGAATCACAGACGAGAATCTTACTTTGTGTAAATACAAATAGTACAACGTTAGAAATTTATAAAAAATTTAAGAGGTGCTTTTGCAAGCTCGAGATAATCTTGCTTTCTTTTGATCCAAAAGTGATCTAGGCTGTAAGAGGAAAAAAAAAAAGCCTAATTTCAACATTTCGTCAGTAGGTGCATATTTAATTGAGTTTTCCCTGCATATTTTATGGAATTTCATCCACTTGAGCGCAAATGTCTAAAACGGATTCAATATCCATCTGTGATTGTCGTAATTGTATTGTTTCTTCCGGAAAATATTCCAAAAACTGTTGTTTAAAATTGTGCAAACTTAATTGCATGTAATGAAGGATGGATGGAGTGTAGAAAAATTCTCTCTCCGGCACCAGGACTCGAACCCGGGTTTTCAGTTCTACGTGCTGACGCTTTATCCACTAAGCCACACCGGATTCCAGTTCCGATGCCAGATTGAATCCTCTCGGTTTAAGCACAGTCTAGTATATACAGTCGCGAAGCTTAATACGTAGTAAATATGCAAACATTAGATAGTTGCTCACCATTAGGATCGCTAATATCGCCTCATTACAGGCAATGCAAAATAGTACCGTCACAGTCATTGTTTCTAGCACCCTCAAAACTCAAGCTTCGTGACTGTATATAGTAGACTGTGGTTTAAGTTCCATTTCTTAATTTCCCTTTAGTGGTTAACTTAAACTGGAGAATTCAATCCGGCATCGGAACTGGAATCCAGTGTAGCTTAGTGTATATATTTCAAATTGGTGGCTGCAAACCCGACTAAGAACGATAAAAGTTATATTCCTCCAAAAGAGGAAAATGATGTGGTGGTGGCGGCGGTGGTGGTGACACTTTCAACCTGCAGGGGTTATTCAGCATCGAAATTAAACATAGGCAAGAAGTGGCCGAAAATTTTTCCTGCAAGCCACCATCAGGGTTAGGGTTCTTCTATGAGCCGTCAATCTGCTACGGAACCCGTTACTTCCCTCTCGCAAGAAGCAATGCTTAGAACTTTATTCCTCTTTAAAATATATCACCCTAGGTCGGGTTTGAAGCCTCGAACCTTGGATCGAATGGCCATTACAGTATGCTAAGTGCAAGACCATTCAGAAGTAAAGTGGGAGACGCAAAATAACCTTAACCTTGAATTAGATCTGCAACTGAAATACCCTGTGGCCACATGTCGCTCTTCCTGTTCCACTCGAATGGGAGTCTACGACGGTATGCAATTCTCGAATTAGAAAAATATAAATCAGGTGCTTGCCTGTTATTATTCGGTTGAGAAGCTTTTATCATCCAGTCTGCTGTCTAAAAATCTGAAAGTTAGAATTTATAAAACAGTTATATTACCGGTTGTTCTTTATGGTTGTGAAACTTGGACTGTCACTTTGAGAGAGGAACAGAGATTAAGGGGACACTCAACTTAAAAATTGGAGAAAAAGTGTCATAGAAATGAAAAATTAAATTTCTACACTAATTTACGTGACAGAACTAAATCAATACGCAGAATTCTTCCCCTATTCATTGAAAAGTCACAGTCAAATGCACAAAGCCAAAAAATAAAAAATGATAATTAAAAGTGATATTTCAATTAATGATTGATTAAAAATGTAAATATTTTTTATTTTGAAAAGTATTGGATCTAATGAGCTGAGATTTTGCATGTTACTTTCCATGTGTATATTAAACTTTTTCTCCAAATTTGAAAAAGATTGGTCAAATAGGAAAAAAGTTCCAAAATATAGTTGAGTGTCCCCTTAAGGGTGTTTGAGATTAAGGTTCTTAGGAAAATATTTGGAGCTAAGAGGGATGAAGTTACAGGAGAATGGAGAAAGTTACACAACACAGAACTGCACGCATTGTATTCTTCACCTGACATAATTAGGAACATTAAATCCAGACGTTTGAGATGGGCAGGGCATGTAGCACGTATGGGCGAATCCAGAAATGCATATAGAGTGTTAGTTGGGAGGCCGGAGGGAAAAAGACCTTTAGGGAGGCCGAGACGTAGATGGGAAGATAATATTAAAATGGATTTGAGGGAGGTGGGATATGATGTTAGAGAATGGATTAATCTTGCTCAGGATAGGGACCAATGGCGGGCTTATGTGAGGGCGGCAATGAACCTCCGGGTTCCTTAAAAGCCAGTAAGTAAGTAAATCAGGTGCTGCATTGTTGCGAAGGTTCTTAAGTACTTTTAAAGTTCATTCGCTCCGAGGATGTGCAGGTCGGCATGCTTTGATGAAACCCTTGTCCCCTCTAACGGGATGTATTTCAATTTTATGACCTTCAGAACTCATAGCTGAAAGCGTGGCATGTCACTCAAACCCTGCAAGAAGAGAGCGTTGCCAATATTCCTATTAGTCGTCCAGTTGCAGCTTGCAGTAATTATAGAGCTGCAGAAACGTTTCCAAAATAACATCTCACTTCATCAATTCCATAAACGCTATTTAATCGCTCAGTTGATGCAGCGTTGGGAAATAGCAGATTTTAAGAATTGTAACCACAAAGGTTATCTTTGGAAGATACGACTATAAATAAGATCTGTTCTTTAAAATCACAGTGTATGGGCTATTCCATCTCAAATCGACCGAAATACAGAGAAAATTGACCTTGCAATTTTTTAATACGATGAAACTTTTTCTGTCCGTTGACAGCTGTGATACAATGCTTTGTGCAAAGTTTGAGGCATCAGAACTTCATAGTGTTTAAATTAAAAATATTTAAATGTATCGTATTTTTTATAAAATTAGTAACTTTAAACTGTTGTGGCTCCGAAACCCTTTCACCCAATGATCAAAATAATGGTTTATTTTGATGCTGAGAAATTAAAGTTTATATTGACATGTAAACAGTTTTTCTTACTTTTTATGGAAATGGAGAAATTTAGATTTTTCTCCATTAAGACGCCTTTGCCCACGAAAAAAATATTTTTAAAATATATGGTTAGATTCCGCATTGAAAGTACAAATAAACATATTTTTTACTGGTGCACCGTTGATAAGAAAGTATTGAAAATATCAAATAAAGAAAATAAATAGTACGCGCGTGAAGTAACTATACTAAAAGCCAGGTTATGAACCGACTAAACCGGAAGCAACGTTCTGTTCCTCTCTTTCTGAGCTCTGTTGCCACACAGTGGCGCGAGATTCAAAGCGTGTTCAGCGTTTGTCACCGATATGTTTAAAATAATTACTGCCTATAGTTCTCGATAACACTATCAACAATATTAGTAATTAAAATTACTGTTTTAAGAAAGCACGAGCTAATGACGCTGGTACGAAATGCGACTCGCAATGCACGTGGTACCGCAAATGGCCTGGGAAGTTTGGCTACACTGTCTCCGTGATTCCGTTGCCAGATTTTCGTTAGCAGACGACATTTTCACGTGAGGTCCAACGAAAAGCTCCGTTTTCCTTTCCCCCTCCACACCGCCATACTCAACGTGTCATCGCTGCACAGGCTACCCCTCTAACCTGCACTTTCCTCTCGCCCTGCCAACTACTTCCTGTTTAGTCGGTTCATAACCTGGCTTTTAGTATAGCTGACTGTGAGGCGGGATTTAGCCGAGACAAGCAAGACACCAGGAGACAAACACGTTATGTTTCGTCTAGTAGCGCATAGCTGGGCTAGCTTTATCACGAGTTTTCATAAACACAGGAGTAAAATGACGCCCAACGCTGGCTTATCTTCAGCTCTCGGCCAGTGCGTGCTTTACTGTGCCGTTCAAGTCCAGGCGTGTGAAAATAATTTATTTAATACCTTCGAAACGTATTGCCGAGCCACTAAGCAAACAATGCCGAATCCCTCTTAATAATGCAAGGTTTTTTTCTCAATTTTTTTTTTTTACATTTTTACAAATGGGCAAATAGCCTAAAAGTAAGTAAAATCAGATTATCTGTCTCTCTGTATACAATAAAAATAAGGATTACTTCTTATCATAACCTACCAAATGTCAGCTTCAAAATGAGCTCCCGTTCAATGTTCTGCAGTAAATGGTTCCAGAGTTCTGAGCGCTGAAAGAGGCTTGCTTTTATAAAATACGCTGAATTTGTCGCTCAATAGTACGAAAACCGTTTGACTTTCGATAGTATATTTTTGAAAATGCACTGTCCTCAGCACCTTGTATAAATAGGGAAAAAATTAGAGTATTAAAAAATGCGAGGTTTTTTACTGATCGATTTCATATGGAATAGCCCGTATGGAAACCAAGACAACTAACTAGTCCGTGAACAAGGAGGAACCACAATAATTTTTGACGATATACACAACATAATATAAAATTTCAACTTAGAACACAACATGGTTTAAGTTTTCTGGAGTAAATGAATAAGGCGCCTACAATCAAATGGAATAAAAGTGAGAAGAATACGTGACTTTCTCAAGTACAGATAAATGTTTTACTCTGCCATTTTGCACAACTCAAAGGAGAAAGGATTATTTCTTCGACACAGTTTCTCCAAAGTCCTGCACACTGTCGGCACAATAAAATGAGGTTAAAATAATGAACAAAGAGTTTGTTCAAAGAATTGAATTGTGAAGAACCGTTCCAGACGAAATTCGATCCGCTCTCGAGCTGTGCTGTAGACTGCAAGGATTCGTTGCGCCAGGAAGTGAGGAGTTGGGGGGGGGGGGGACTGTTGCCAAAGCAACTTCAGTGTTGTAAGGGATAAGGTGTTCGCGGAAAGGCGTTACTGCTTGAAATCGTAGAATTCTATGAGTTCGCATTTGTGAACTTCAGACAATATGACAGAAAGTATTAAAAGAAAATAGATTTTAATGTTAATTATAGAACTGTGGATGGAATTATATTTCTTCTAGATCAGACGTGGGCATTTAAAGAGATGCGCCGTATTACTCTGATTGCTGGAACACGCATCACCTGTTAACGTAAAGGCTGGTTCACAATAAACCGGGAACGGAAACGGCAACGAGAACGAGAACAGAAATAATGTTAAAATATGTTTTTTGAATGTGAGCATTCACAATAGTTAATTGTGAATGCTCCCATTTAAATACATTTATTTTAACATTATGTTTTCGTTCTCGTTTCCGTTCCCGGTTTATTGTGAACCAGCCTTAATACTCAGCAGTGGATCGCGTGAAGTATTGAAACACGGAACGTTAAGTAATTAAGCAGGACAAGAAGATACAGTTTTCTGCAAATGTTATTTTTATGAATAATGACAATGAAAGAAAACAATTTTTCCAAAACAAGTACAAACTATTTTACAAAAAGCTGAAACATAACTGTAGGCTATTTCTAATATAAACAATTACTGTAAAAACCTTATACAATGATATAAAACGTACAATTCCACAACAGTTAAAAAGTAATGCCATAATCTGAACCTATTTGTTTTGAAAGGGCATCAATCACTAATTTGCATCCTTTCAAAATAAAATTAAGAAACTAAGGAAAAATAGATTCTTAACAAAATATCAAGCAGATTACTAAAAACAGAAAAACAACAATTAGGCTATTTTTTTAACTTCTTACTGTAGTTCTTTGTTGTTTTTGTCAATTTACGTCAATTGACTCATGCCCTTAAAAGAAAGGATTCGTTTATTCTTCTTCGTCACGTAAATCAGCAAGTGTTTCAAAATTGAGAGTTATGTCAGACATTGCAATTGTGAGCTGATAGAATAAATTTTCGTCTGAAATGCGTGATCTTGATTTGGATTTTACAATGGCCAACTGAGAAAAAAAACTGTTCACAAATAAAGGTTGAGCCAAACATAGAAGCAATTTTCATAACAAAACTCCGAAGATGTGAATATTTTACTTTGCAAAGTTGTTTAAGCTTATATACATCTAAACCAGCCATATTTGTGCACTTGCACTTGGGGTTTCGCGGCCAGACGCGCTAACCGTTACTTCACAGGTGTGGACTACTATTATTATAAAAAAATAAAATAAAAAAAATTGTTCCATTAAAATGAGTCTTTTCATAATGTCGCTCAACGTGCTAGTAAAATTTTGTAGCATAATAAGCACCTAACACTTTCCCCTTCTTCGCAACAAAATAATTCATTTTTACATTCTTTGTGGAAATAATATTTTTGGACTTTTTTTTACTTCAGGAGCTTCCTTAGTGAGCGACATTTTTTTTTTTTAGTGAAATCCACCGCTGACCGCCAGTGCTTCAACCGGTCGGACAGGTACCCCAACTAGGGGTGTGGAGGGAGGGAGATCACGTCCTTGCGTTCGACTCCGTTCGACATGTACTACTGATGCCCACGTCTGTTCTAGATACAGAACATGAAATAGTGGACTTCTAGGCTGAGGCCATTTTGGAGCGAATGGTATATTACTCATATGGTGTCTTAAAAACGAAGCCACAAGAGTTATGTTCGTTGTAGCAGTTTACCTGTTTTCGTAATTAAGTAGGGAATACCAGTGTCGTAATGCAATGTTTATGTGTTGGATGATGCATTTTGAAATTATTTTAATAAAACGCTGTAGAATATTGAGAGTTACAGTAATCATTATTCTTACTCAACTTCACACTTCAGGATCATTAATGTATTAATAGTAACGTTATATCGTTAAATTCTTTCATTTTAATTTGATACTCTTAGACTAAAAGATATACAGTATGATGATCAGTCAAAATGCAACGTGTGTACTCAATATTTGACAGTAGTGGCAATAAGACATATGACAATGTTGTAGTGGTGGTGATGGTGGTGGTAATTTAACTACGCTTTCAACGGCAGAAGTCAAAATTCAGCATGATAAAAAATGGTCGCCAAATTTTACCTGAAGCCCTGTACCATGAACAGGGTTCTTTTATGTGCCATTAATCTACGATACGGGACCCATAGCTTTGCTTACCTCCCTGAGAAAGCCATGCTAAGAATTTTGTCATATTTTAAAACCCGTTGCCCTCTACCAAGTTTGAACCTTTGAACTTCGGTTTTAGTAGCTATCACTAGACCACTGGTGAAGTCTGCAGTTTATGGGCAGTAGGTCACATACCACACGGACAAGGCAGACAAGTTGCCTATAGAGCATGACGTTGCCACCCGAAGTTCCGGTACTTTCTGACTCTACTAGTATTTCATATTTTGCACGATTTTCCTCCCCCCATTTTCCGTTAATATTCCTGTAAGTACCACTGAAACGGACTTTCAAGCTATTATAAGGAATCAGTAGAGATGTTTTTCATGAAACACTTAAAAAAATCCAAGCCACCCGTTACTTACACCAACATTGCGAGATTCCCAAAGCAAGTGAAATCTCCAAAATCCCCATTAGAGTCATTGAACTCGTAGCATCCATGAATTCGGAAATCCAGAACAAAAGCAACTTCCATCTTTAGCCAGCCTCTTGGTCCAGCGGTTAGCAATGCTGACTTCTAACCAGAAGGTTTCGGGTTCAATTCCCGATTATGCCAAGGGATTTTTCGATGATTAGAAATTATTATCCCTTTGTATGTATGGCCTGGGTGTTTGTGTCGCCCTTAGGTTTAAGTCGACTCGATGGACTTACATCCATCATTCAGCCCGTCCTCATTCTTTCGAATCTAATTAATGTATTGTTTTTATGTTTATTTATGTACGCGTGAATTAATGTTTTAAAGGGGTTTCAATCATCAGTTTTGCTGTATACTTAATTTCTCCTCGTTTTGTTTTCATCGTACAAAACGTTATTTAATGACATAAGGTATAACTTTTTGCCAGATAATAAAAAAGTCACTTGTGTTGTACTATAGCCATTGTTGATTCTAACCAATGTACTAATATATTTTTTAATTCTTTTCAGTGTAAAAAATATAATTATCCATTTTTTGCATTTAGTAAGGATTTGATGATGCTGGAAAACGGTTTAATATTTCAGATTTATTGTATTTGATTTGGTAGCATATTCGACTCTAAAGGCTTGTTTTGTAAATAATGATGTAAACTTGCTCGAAATGGTTTAGGAACGAAGGCATTTCAATATTGAAGTTTACTGTATATTTCATATTATCATATTTGGTAAAATAAATTTAATATTTTGGCAAACTTTTCTTCGTATTGTGCGTGTCTCTAGTTATAATTCTTCCCTCTCATCTCACGTATTCTTATAACGCATACTTACTTACTGGCTTTTAAGGAACCCCGAGGTTCATTGCCGCCCTCACATAAGCCCGCCATTGGTCCCTATCCTGAGCAAGATTAATCCAGTCTCTACCATCATATCCCACCTCCCTCAAATCCATTCTTATAACGCATACCATAATAATAATAATAATAATAATAATAATAATAATAATAGTTTTATTTTCCCGGGCAGAGTTAAGGCCATCAGGCCTTTTCTTCCACTCAACCAGGATCAAATCACATACAGAAAAATACATACCGGTATACAAATATTAACTTAAAAATAATAATAAACATAATTAAGTAAAAAAGAGAGATTGAATACATATACACAATCAGTATTAATCACAAACAGGAAAATACATTGTAGTATGCAGTATTAACTAAAAAAAAAAAGAATTAATACATATGAATATAATCTCACAACTAAAGGAATAGTAGAATTAGTATGATCAGCACAGCACGTGTTACATTGAGACAATGACAATTACCTAGGTATAAGTGTTAATGGAAAAATAAAGTAATGACTGTGTAAAATAATAATAATAATAATAATAATAATAATAATAATAATAATAAATAGAAATTATACCTAAAAACTAATTCTTTGCATTTAAAATATTTCTAAACAACCTAATTTTAAACAACTGAGGACTAAGACTACCCCTGATTTCCACCATAATAGAGAACTAAATTATTTTTGTAGAATGTTGTTATGAACAGTACTATAATTGCCACATATCCCATATTCGGCGGTATTATCCTGAAAATGTCTGATTTATTTATTCCCTGTCCCGTCCCAGTTATCCACAGATGCTATTTTATTACTCTGGCATGTGGTTTGGAATCGGCAGAAGCAGGAGAGTTTGTTTTGTATTATGTTTTCACCAAACAAATCCATAGCCTGCAAGAACAACATACCATCAAATGCAATATACGATTTCCACTAAAATAGCCTACTTAACTTATTCCTTCTACATTGAGTTGTTACCAAATTAATTTAAAGTTCTCTTTTATCATTAGTTCATGCTATAATTTGTCCACACCGTGGCTGCGTGGTTTAAGGTGTTATTTTTCGAACTGACGATACCTTAAACGCGCTGGTTCGACTGTTCACGAGTGAAGAAATTTTCTGATGAAAATTAGGGTAGTGTATGGGATCTGTACCCACACTGCATGGTGAGGAAAATGGGAACTACTTAATTCGGTCCGGTCATCGTTGTCGCATCGACATCTAAGCATGATGCAGTGCGTTATTGTAGTGGAAGTGGGCGTGGTCTGTTGGTGTCTGCATTCTGTGCCGTGTGCCTGTAATTCCAGTAAAACTTCGGTATAATTAACAGACTGAGTTCGTGCAAGCTTGAGGAGGGCGTGTCATAATTCTTCCTTCGGAGTAATTTCTTCCCTTAAAATGTGGGTTTGTAAGTCAACACAGCAATGTTCAATCATGTTAAAAGTCTTTGGATTCGTTTTATTGTTTTGCCTCACTTGAGTGTTTGTTCTTCGACTTGTAAATAGCTCACCAGGAGCTGGAAATGTTTATATTTTGAACTTCTGTAAGTGAAAGCAATTAAAGTAATCAATCTTCAAAACATATTGTTACTATTTTCTAGGTTATCTTCAGATTCTCTCTAGGCAAAGACGACTTTCGCTTGTTCACAAATGAAGGGTACACGGGAAAAACGAACAATGTCACAATGCTGTTAAGGGTGATGTCATTATCTAATTCATTGTACAGGGACCTCATTTTATTTTTACTAACATTTTTAATATTAACCTGGCTATACCTTTGCATCAACGCCGTTTGCTACCCCTTCCACCACTGGAGTTCGATGGTACTGGCGTAGTATACAAACAAATCACTTTACTAGGTATAGGAGGGAAGAAAAGTAGTTCATCCATTTACGTAAACTAGAAAATATCGCGCTTTTGAGTTTGGTAATTTTCATTAGGTTCTTGTTTAATCAAAATACAGTATAGTATTAACAATGAGTGTTTTTACTCATGAACTAAGCTGTCCATGTGGACGTATTCATTATGCAGTGTATATTATAATGTCTACAGCACATTAGCGTACACTATAGAGCAGGCGTCTCAAGGCCAACGCATAAAAGTTGTTACAGGGAGCAAATGTAGATAGCGTAGTCAGCAGAAGAGATAAGCGCAATACCCGAAGATAGCCGATCGTTGATTCATATTACAAGCATGAGCGAGCTACGTTGTAACTGTCGCGGGAGAAATGCCACAAATCTGCACTTTTGAGTTGTACTGTCACAATAGACGGTTATTTTCGGAAGGAATAAAATTTCTTAAGTAGTTTGCAATAATAATAATAATAATAATAATAATAATAATAATAATGATAATACATTTATTTTCTAATGATATATCAATGAGTAAAAATAAGATATCTGAAGCATGAAGAATCATACATGTTACGTAATTATTTAAGCACAAGGAACTGGCCATCTTATCCCATTATCTCCTGGCTTTAAGTGATGCCTTGTTGGTATCACTTGTGAGGTTCAGACCTGTCTTCGGACAGTTGACTAAACAACAACAATACTTCATTTCTAGTAAATGGTTTTTGGTATCTCTCTTTTTTTAAGTGTACACTATATTTAATTAAATAAAATTCAATTAAATAATAATAAAATTACAATTAAACTTGTTGGTTGTTAAAGTACGTATTTTTATGATACGTCAATATTAATATATTAATTACAATAATAGTTAAATAATATAGTTCGTGATGTTTTCGATAATTAAAAATAACCAAAACATCTTATAAATTCAAAACATTCTTAAATCTGGTCTCAAATTCTTTTCTCAAGTCCTTCAGTACTTCATTATATTTGTTACACTGGTCTTGATTCGAATTAGGTAACAATTTTAGATTAATAAAGTAGTAACAGTTACCCACTGAAACTTGCAACTCTCACAATTTCACTTGCCCTATGAAAGCTTTTATTTCTTCATACATTTGCGGTAATAAGGACATCCTTTCTTCGGAGCTGGACACAACATCGTAGCGGTTGCAGATGTTTATTCAAATGTCGCGGTCAATGACGTCATCCGGAGATACACGAACTGCTCCCGCATCTTGTTCCACTTTTACATACAAAAAATAGAGAGAGGAGAAAGTGCTCCGAGGAGGCCCTATTGAGACGGCTGCTATAGAGAATAAAGTTAAATTGAAAAATAATCATAATATGGATATATAAATTTATTTTTGAAAATGGTGGCCGTTCATTTCGATACAGGCTTCAGTTCTAATGTGCATATCATCGCACTATAGACTATTGTACCTAATCCCAATTACCAATTTCGTCCTTCGTAACTAGTAAGTCATGTTGAAATAATTCTTTACCTAATCTATAAAAGAGTACCTTACGTACTGTAAATTCAATCTTCACTTCTGCCCTATCCGAAAAGTTAAAATTACTCAGACATACTATCTACTGTCCGTCCAATTGGTTATGTCGTAGGGTCGTAGAAAATGAGGAAATCACGTGACAGTTAATTACTTAACGAGGCCCTTTTATTTACGTTTTTTAAACAATTCTAAAATATTGAATAGACGTCCAATTCCTAACAGAAATTAATGTTCTCACAAAAGAGCTAAGACGACAACCCAGCCACTAGCTGGCGAATAAAAGCAGGTGGGGGAAACCGGGATACGACGTAGGCAAATGGACGACAGTACCTGTGCGAAAATGATTCAATATTGAAAGCTCTTTCGTCACTGGAAAACGCGAACATATTTTTGGAACGTACTGTTTACTATGACCGTAAGACTACTATGACTGTATATGCGGTCTTGGATCTGTGTGCAGGAAGATTGAACTTCATTAGTAGAAGGGGTGGTAGTGAAGTACATTCAAAAACTCGGGTACAATAAAAATTGAAGTAAAAGTAAAATGATGTCCCTGTATTACTACAAACTTTAGTGTTACTTTTACCAAAAGTGGTAAAGGAGAATTATAACCAGGGATACATTCATCATTTCCTTCATTTCAAGTAGAAACACCAATAAATTTAGCAGTAATATACCGAAATAGATAAATATCTCAACCTTAAGGCCCATTCACAAAGAAAATTAAACATAACCGTAACATAAACACAGAAGTTTGCGCCCAGGCTACCAAATGGGATTATTCGCAATGATTCATATAAGCATTGACATAAACATTATCGTAAGACGTTAACATGAAAGTTTGCAAACTCCAAACTTTCATGCTTTTGCTTACGTGATTTGCAAACAGTAAACAATCGTGGAGCGCTGAAGTATACGACAGAATATGAGGAAATGGCGTCGTTGTTATGTTTCCTTGGTTACCTTACCAAGTATGTTTGCTGTTATGTTTATGTTCCCATTGTGAATGATGGTGTGACTTCTTGATTTTACTGTAACGTTAAGTTAACGCTTACGTTATGTTTAATTTTCATTGTGAATGAGCCTTTAATGGAAATGTGACATTGTTCGTTTTTCCCTTGTACCCTTCAAATGTGTTGGACTTCCTCACTATCTGTAGGCTTCATGTCGCTCAGTTGACGGTGTATCTTTGATCGGATTAATCTCTCAGCAGTTAGTGACGGTCGTTCACGAAACTCTGCCGGGAAACATTTTGAACAGTTACCGCGCGGTGTCGTGTCCCAGCAAAACATAACATTCCCCTGTCGCGGGTGTGAAATTAGGTCACCTTCCTTTCCTATTTACATAACTAACATATTTGTTGCCGTGCTGATAGGTTACTTCCTTTGTATCCCTCACGCTCCCATTCTCTCTCCCTCAAACGTAAATTTATACATTTTATGCTCGACCATGCCGAAATGTAGTAATTATACACCTGGTAGCAGCCCTTTAATGGACCTCATTAAAGTACACCTATTCATTAAAGTTCAGGTGTTCCACCAGTCAGAAAATACCATTGTAGCAATATGAAAGCGCAAGTATCGATTATTCTCGGATATGCACTCGAAAGACAACTAGTTCTGTTACTATAATAATTAGCGTTAATTGTAAATAATATTCAAATAAATTCAATTTGTCATCCCGTTTTTCAGTGTCTAATTCAATTTCAAGGTTATATCAAGATTAATGTTTATTTTACTCTCTAGAGTATATCAAGGTCAATGTCGACATTGTTTCTCGGAAAAAATCAATACTTTCGCGTCTGCGCACATCTCATAATTTCCGAGGTATTGCACAAGGTCAGTTCCGCTCCTCAGTCAGATAAGAATAACATGAATACTTATGAATAATTTCAAGTTAGAAATATGGTCGAGTATAAAAAGTCGTATGAAACTTGACTATAATGGTAATTATTACTACCATTATAGGCTCGTTGCATAATGTACTATTAAGACATTTTGTATGTTAAAGGATGGCATTATACGAGAGAATGTTGTACCACTTTTCATGTGACTAAACAGCACAAACCATTCGCACTTAAGTAACTTTGCCTAGTTGTAATGTTAAAATTCAGTCGCTGTTAGTTATAGTAAGTTAAATATTACATACGCCCAGACAAAATATTGTAGCCACGAAGAAGATGAGACTATGAACTAAGTCGCGTGAAAAACATAACAGCAGTAATAGAAAAAAAAGATTTGATTGCTTGAATGCGAGGAGCCTTTCTCCGCTTCCGCTATAAGAATCTTAGTGAATGGCGCTAGGAGTTCCGTCTTTTCTGAATTGAATCTCTCTGTTTCACCATGCCTGTTCACAGATAAACGTAGCTTCATTTACATAAAATAAAATATCTATATTATATACAGAGTGAGTAAAGAGTAATAGTAAATATTTTAGTGCTTGGTAGTATGGATTATTTTTTATTAAAAACGTTCCTATAAAAATGTATTTAATTTCCAGTAGATATGGAGATACAAATGTCTGAATGTTACGCATAACTGCTTTACAAATGGTATGACGGAACGACAAATGACTAAGTGCGTGCTATTAACTACGTACAAAGGAATAGTATTTGTCGCTCTTCTGAGATCGTCTGAGGATATCACTATTCATAATGGGTAGGAGAGCATCAGCTGTTTATAGTTCCCTTGGCTACAAGGATAGGCATGTTCTCCCTGCATGACGAAGCCCCTGTTCATTTTAGCCGACAGGTAACACGTCGTCTAAGTCTTACATTTCCCGAACGATGGATTAGCTGCGGTGGTCACGTGCACTAACCACAAAGGTCTCCAGACTTTACTCCTGTCGATTTTTATCTGTGGAGGTGGACGGAAGGCAAAGTGTACAAAACAAAGTAAAGACAAGGTACAGATTCGTCAAACGCGTTATGAATAGTGCTGCCATCATAAAAGAACAGGACGACCTCAGAAAAACAGAGTGGAAATATAGGCCTATTGATACCATGGAAATAATAAATGTAATCACTGTCATTTTTTTCCTTCTTGCCACTTGTAACTCTTGTTACGCGTAAATAAACAAATAGCTTACAGAAATAATAAGTACAATTACTACTACCTTTATAATGCGATATTATAAACAGGAAGTTTCATGAGAAAAAATAAATGTTTTAAGTCGTGGTAGTATAGACTGTTTCAAGTAAAAAGGTTTGTTTAACACAATGTTCAATTTTCAATGGGTGTGGAAATACAGTTGTGTGAATGTTACGCATAAAAATAATCACAAAAGATATGAAGGAGAAACAAATAACTTACTGATGCATTTATATTCTTTTGTTTACCTTTCACATACGTCGCTCGTCAACTTATTTCAATGAATTCTAACTTTTTAGTCCTACAACGCTCGTGGAACTATTAACAGCTAAAGCTAATGTTTATGTTTATATGAACAGCAAACAAAAGAAACCTAAGATAGCCCTACTATCTTTCAAAGTATTGCCCTATACCGATTTTTTTTTTTTCAATTTTGTTCAATATAGCTATAAAAGTTGTTTTTGCATAAAATCAGAATCTGACGAAAAAAGTGTGGGCTGTCATTTGAAAAACTAAATTCACTTAAAAATGACAGTGATAAAATCCACTGAGTCAATAATAACTAATATAATTGTTTTTCCCCTTCAAAGGAAGAAACGTTTATTGAAAATTTTCTTGCAAACGCGTTGTTTTTTAGATAAACAGCTGGAAAATTTAAAAAATGTACATCTATTTAAGCCTTGCTGATTAGAAAATAAGCTAAATATCTTACTTCGGGGTCATAGATATCTTTTTTTTTTTTGCATAAACTATAAAAAAGGTAATCTTATTTGATTGTGTGTTAAATGATTTAATTTGTGTCTCTTCTGAATTAACATTTCGAGGAGGTAAACTACTATGTATATTCAGTAACATCATTCGCAACATGATAAAGAAACTCAATTGTTACGAAACGCGTAGAACTTAGCTTGTAATGAGAAGGCATGGTTCAACTTCGCGACACTTTTTTTTTCTTTTGAGAACAGATACAACAGTGCGTTATGACTTTATCTCTTATGCCTTTTACGGAAACACCGTAAAGTGAGACTAATACGGCTTCAAATAAATGTACACTTCATATGTGCAGTATAAATGTGCAGCCCCGCTCGGTTGACTCAGTTTTTACCAGTGAAGTGCGGAAGTGACTGTCCGTTCCTACTTGGGCCTTAATCACCCACCCAGTCTTGACGACTCTTACATAAGCATAACCATTTATAAGAATGAAAACCAGATTCGGTTCTTTGATAAAAATAAACGGAATTGGACGTTTCAAAATGTAGTTATAGAAACGTATTATTGAATTTCAGAACAATCTTTATCATTTATATCCGTTGGAGCACAACAGTCCCCAGGAAGTTCAGCCAATTGTAACATAATTTTGTATCATTAATGTTCCATGTTGAATCGATTTCTTCAGCAGCTTTGCGTGTTGTTTGAACCAGAGACCCACTTTACTGACGAGTTCCATGCGATTTCTTCGGTCAGAATACCGTGCATGACCTTCGAAAGGCAGTTTTCTCGTTCATTAGCGACTGCATTGGTAGAATTTCTGTACATATCGTGATTTTACATAATTGTTAGTTGTTAAATGAATAGTTTTATTGCCTATTCAAGATGTAGTCCTCCATAGCTATTGGGCTTCAACCAGGTAAAGACAGCTTATGACTGCATTTATATTGAGTGTGCTCAACCGTTTGTAATTTGGTCTGCAGTATCTACACAGTTGGCTTCATATGAATTAATGACGAACAGACCCGCTATTAGGAAAACAATTCGAGTGTGCACAGCGCAACGGTAGGTTTTTTTATATGACTCGTGTTTTTTATATCGTACAGTACTCTTGAGTACGGAAGGTGCATCAGTTACTCCAGCCAGGGGGTTCATTGACTTTTTCGTTATGTTTCTCGAGCGCTGCAGGGGAATTCCTGAACATGATGACTGCTGTCTTTCATTTTGTCTGCAGTTTGCATTTGCTGAGGGCAATTAGTCAGTCTGCCTTCCACACTGAGTCTTCTCAAATTCGTTAGACCATCTCAAAGAAACAAAGTGATCACTTTTGCAAAAAAAAAAAAAAAAAAAAAGCCTTACGTTATCGTCATCCGTCCTTCTATTCGCATGAACAATGTAAGTGTAGGATGGGCACAAAGTCACGTTACCCCCTATAAACATCTCAGATATATATACTATGTAGTTCCGGACATACATCCACTTTACATTAACTGTGTGTCCAAAGTGTCACTATGTCCTCCATAATTTTCCTCACACAAAATAATGCTACTGAAATTCCACTTCAGAAAACACGAGTGGCTATACAAGGATTGTAAGAATATATTTTGTCATTTGTTTTCAAACACATCCATGATAAAATATTTTATTGATTTAAACCAAAATCTTGAACTAAAAGCGCTAAACATTAAAATTGAAGAGTCCACTGCAAGAATGATGGATGTCATTTGGAATACATTTTGCAAGAGAAGCAATTGAAAGTTTGAAATGCTTAGCGCTCAAAGCTTAACTGTGATTTTCTGATCGTTACTTATCAGTGTTAATGCCATATAACTCTCTATGTACATTCTATATGTCTTAAGCTATGCATTGACAGTCTTGGTTCATTTTCGACAAGAAAGTGACATCCATCATTCTTGCAGTGGACTCTTCAATTAAAACATGCTTAGGTTTCTAATTTGAACACATGACCTTCTGGATAGGTATTACGATAATCTATAGGAAGTATGAGGAAGAAACAGAAAAACTAGTGCAAAGTTAACAAAGCGTATTCGGAATAAGAATAATGTTTATGTACTGACCATACTTCTCATAAATTAGATGAAATGGTATTAAGGAATGACGTAGTCCGATTCACTAATCGATTCATCCTTGCTATCATGACCTCCATCACCGACGTCTGTAGGCTAATATTTATTGGAAGTGTCTGTATACTATTCGACCCTTAGCCAACTATCTGAAGAGTATTTCCAAACAGATCAAGATCTTTACTAATTTTCCCATCTTTACGAATTCTGGCCCATGACCACACAATCAATCGAGGCTAAGTAAACTGTTTACTTGGTGCAGCATCTCGAAATTAACCTATAAAATAACATCATCCCCGACTACAAGACCACATAACCATGTCCGTTGATAAGCACGTGCAATCTGACCTCCTTCCCATCCTCTTCCCTCGGCAAACTGGAGCGAGGGCGTAGAACTTCCTCCTTACGTGTTGCTGATTGTGCTCCAACTTTATCTGCTCTTTCATCCCCTTTAAAGCACAACGGCAATTCAACGTTACTATTCCGGAGAGAGAGAACCGCGATAGCAAGTTTACGACTCCACTTTGGTCACTCAAGTTAAACCTCCCAAAAGATAAATAGCTTTACTGACGACAAATTTACAAATAATTCCTTAAAGGCTAATTCACACGGGGATAGTTTACAGGAGTCTAGTGCCTGGAGCAAGTCGACTTTTCTTCAACTTTCCCCGTGTGATATGGTCGAGACAGTCAAGTTGTGGCTTGGCGGTCAAGCAGAATTTGAGTTGACGACCCGTCAACTTTTGTGTCCACTTTCCCGTCATGTGACCAACTTGACTCCATCACTTCCCGCGTGTGAATGCGAATTTGTAGCAACTTGGCAAGTAGAAAGTTTTTAGTTTTAGGCCTATTGTCGAAGTAAATTAATAATGAGCGCCCCTAAGTGGAATTCAAACGATATCATAAAGTTTTTGGAAGTGTATGAGAAGTATGAACTTGTATGGAATATACGTGACAAAGAATACCTCAATAAAAACAAGCGGGAATTATTATTCCAGAAACTAGTCAGTGAACTCATGGAACAAGGTTTCGAAAACATTGACGTAGAAGTGGTTCGAAAAAAGTTAAAAACTCTTAAAACAGGACTCATTCTGAGATGTTTCCTGTATTCTGCAGGACCTTCTTCAGCTAATTCTTTCAACAAGGTATTAGATGCACCGTGCATAATTTTTCTACGAATCCATTTCTTAACCCATGTTCTCTTTTCCTTTTTTTCAAGAATATTTTGTAATTCATACAATAACAAGGCGCCAATTAGCTGCACATATGCTTGAATTTGTGCTGGTGGCATCTTCAGTTTCACCAAACTAAAAATGCCAGCTCACTATTGATTTTTATTAACTATAACAGAATACAGGAATTCAAACACCACTACGAATACAACATTCAGCGCGCGCTTTTTTTTCAAGCATGGTTTCAAGTTTAATGTCTCCGTGTGATCACAAATATAGCATCAAGTTTAGAGGCTTCAAGCACTTGACTCCTGTAAACTATCCCTGTGTGACTCGGGTTTAAAAGTTGCATATAAAGACAGCATCTGAGCTACTGCCAAGTTTGTTTCATATAACGTGACACTTATTAAACATTTCGGATAAGTCTACGTACGAATTGTCTGCATGCAGACCAATTAACAAGAGCGCGTTGACATGGTAAGAATCGGTATCATCTTGAGGCCCGTACCTCTCTAAAGAAAATGTTGATGGTTTCCTTGTCACTTCCGTCGATCAAAGACAATGCTTTGTTGCTTATCGCGAGTAACAAGAAAACACTTACTTACCTAGATTAATAGAAAAGAAACAAGAAAATGATGTGCTACTTATCTCGAGTAACAAAACAGTTGGCATGGATAAGCAGTCCTATTTATTCCAAGGCACAAGGAAATTTACTGCAATTTATCTCCAGTAACAGAACGACAAGAAGTGACTTATTTCATGTAATAGAAAAGTGACAGCTTACGCTAATTATTTCGAATAAGTGAAAAGTGACAAATCCATTAATCGAATCAGGTAACGTATAAAACAGGCGAGAATCGAACCCACGCCCGAGTGCAGCTTGGGAACAGCAGGCTAACGCGCCTATTACCTGAACTACGCCGGTGGCTTAGAAAATTGATCAAAAAAGTTTATGATCTTATGTTAAATAACGCATATTTAACCACACTTCAATTGTATCGTTAGGTGTCATAATAGATGGTACATAAGGAAAAGTGTAAAAAATTTGTGGAAGACAACTCTGTGGAAGTTTACATGATAGGCACAAAGTCCCGTTACCCCCCACCTCCTTTAAATACCTCAAATATAAACACTACGTAATTCCAGTCATAATGTAAACATGCATCCACTTTACACTAACTGTGTGTCTTAAGTGTTCAAAGGGACAGTACGTCCCCTATCATTCTCCTCACACAATAGTAATATACGTTACAAGAGCGGTATGTTGACGTTTTCATGGTCGAGGGAAAGATTGAAAAAGCGAGACGTAGTTGAGTTTTTTTAATTTCCGAGAACATGAAAACAAACATACCGCTCGTATATCGTACATTATTTTGTGCGAAGATCGTTTATTACATACCTGAAAGACGAATTTCTAATTAGTTGCAATGAAATCTCCATGTTGGTTTCTGTTTAATGACGGCAACTTCGGAAAAGCAAAATATCTTTCAACATTGTTGATATAAAATGTTTTCTGTGTTTACTATACTCCAGCAGGCCGTGATATACGTCTGTCTTCCCCCCCCCCCGTCTATAAATGCGAACTTAAAACAAACGGTAAGGTTATGTAATGATTTATTTTTCATTTTAATATTTTAACAATATTATTTATATAACATATTGCAGTAATAACATCTGCATCTGGAATCTTGTTGATTTTTTTCACGGCTTCCTTAATGTTACTTGTATCAGGAATGCAATAAGTTTCGTGGAGTAGTAGACTTTACTTAATTTTTGCAAATATTTAAAAACAATAATTAACATTGCAATTTAGGTGAAATTGCAGTGGTAAGTTTCCAGTTTATAATTATTACTATGTTAAACGTCTCTAAAAATAATATGTTAAAAGCCTAAAGCAGTAAAATGAATGTCACGCTTAAGCGGTAAGAAGAGGGAAATTGTTATGTGTGTTACGTTGGGAATACTGAATGTGGTATTTCACACTTACCGCGTATTGGTTCTGTGCGGAAAACAAGCAAATACGCACGATCTCGCACAAAATAATGTATCGCCAGTTTCGGTGTAACATTCGCCTGCTGGTGTAATCTGTTGGAAAGCGCATCGCACGGCGTACTTCAATTATTCATCAATGGTGTCGTATCGTTCCTGTGCAGCAATGCTCTTGATGAAACTCCACAGCGCATTGTCACAGGTTGTGAGGTCAGGGCTGCGAGGTGGCCAGTCGACAGAAGCTGGTAAGATGGGTGACCCACGGCCAATGGAGTTTCATCAAGAGCATTGTTGCACAGGAACGGTACGACACCATTGATGAATTGAAGGACGCCGTGCGACGCGCTTTCCAACAGATTACACCAGCAATGCTGAGGCGAATGCCACACCGAAACTGGCGTAATACGTATCCAGAAGGTCATGTGTTCAAATTAGAAACCTAAGCATGTTTTAATTTTAATATTTAGCTCTTTTAGTTCAAGATTTTGACTTATATCAGTAAAATATTTTATCATGGATGTGTTTGAAAACAAATGACAAAACATATTCTTACAATCCTTGTATAGCCAGCCACTCGTGTTTTCTGAAGTGGAATTTCAGTAGCTTGTAATTATGAACCAGCCTAGTCGACCTTCTATTTCTGATCCTTCGCTTAACGACCGGCTATTCTAGGAAGACGCTACAACCGGCTACAATTTTTTTGTCCACGCCAGTTCATTCACAATATTTACTACGTTATAATATCTGTAGACTCGCCCGTGGCCAAGTGGTTAGCCTCTCTGCCTTTCACCGTGACAACCTGAGTTCGATCCCCGTCTGGTTGAAGGTGGAATTTGTGGTGGATAAAACGGGTGCTAAGAGTTTTTCTCGAACTTCTCCTGTTTTCCCTCGCTTTTTTTCGTTTTCATTCAACCAATACTCCACAATCACCTTGACTCTGCGAAGTCCCGAGCCAGGTCACCAGAACAAAAAGAAAAATGGTTAGAAAGATTATTAAGTCGTACACATTGTGTTTAATAGAGGTTATACTATTATCACTAGGGCTAGGATTTTGATGACCTATAAATCATGAAAAAATGTCCTAAAAACAATGCATTTATGACTTAAAAATCTTTTAAAAATGCCCTTAAAATGCCCTAAAAATTTATCTTACATGTAATATCTTAGTAGGAAAAGAGGTTTTCTACTATCTAATATTTCGACTAGTAATTAAATTAAATTCTAGTACTAGCATTTAAGTTGATTTAATTTTACACAATTTTTTCTAAGTAGTACTCTTTAATTTTAATTATTTTACCTGATGTAGTTTCCATGTAGTTCACCACAAGGCCACTTTTATCCGGAACTAGCAGGTATAGAGGAGTATATATTGAAGGGATGGTTGGACTGATCCATTACATGGGGTGTACTACGTTAAAATGGTAATATTTGTGTAGAAAAACGATTAAAATATTATACAAAATAATGGATATAAATGGACAAAATATGTATAGAAAATATCAAAGAAAATAAACATTATTTTACATTAATAATGGGGATTTATGGCCAAAATTAAATGAAAATGCCTCAGAAGTGACCGAATAAAACAAAAAATACTCTTATGAGCTGAAACAGGCAAAAAATGCAAAAAAAAATGCTCTAACAAATGTGTCTTAAAACACTCAGTTTATCACCTAACATATAAATACTAAAGCAGCTATGTTTCTGGCTTAATAGAAAAAAGATGCAATTTCATCAAAATCCTAGCCCTAATTATCACAGTCTACTATATACAGTCACGAAACTTGAGTTGTGAGGGTGCTAGGAACAATAGACTGTGCAGGTACTAATTCGCATTGTCTGTAATGAGCCGATATTAGCGATCCTAGTGGTTAGCAACTATCTATGGATGCATATTTACTAAGTATTGAGCTTCGTGACTGTATATACTAGACTGTGCTATTATTGTATTATATATGGAGACTGTGGTCGAGACTATGATCGTAAGGAAGGGCCTACCAGAGTAATCTCGGAGTAGCAAACAAAACTCATAATCAGACTGCTTCCAGGCGCGAGTTCGAATCCCGATTGAGCTGATTGCCTGGTTGGGTTTTTAAATCGAAAATTTTCCCAACCTGTAAGGCGAATTTCGGGTAATCTCATGGCGGTTCCTTGGAAATCTCACTTTCGCTAATGCACCGACGCTAAATAACCGTGTAGCTGATCACTATTGTTATATAATTTTAAAATGAAATAAAACAATAAAAAGTAGCAAAGGATTTAAGGAAATTCCAATGATTGTACCTTTTTAAAACTGTACTGTACTGTACAACGAGACGAACCGCGTTAAAAACTACTTGATACTACTTTTTCCATGGTGTTACGTATGACGTCATCATATTACAAGAAAATGGGACAGTTTTATCCGCTTAAATGTTTCATGTTGAAGAGCAATGGAGGTAAAAATCTAACGATTACTGGCTCTTCAGATATTAGAAGTTGCTAAGCTTATGGTTTTCGTAAAAATATGAAGTATGAGATACGTTTTAATTGCAAATAATTTCTCTGTTGCGACTAATAGCGTTAAAATGAGTTATGGATAATCCCGTTATAGCATTTAATTCGAATGAAGACATAAATTAATAAAAAAATCTGTGGTTTTTACATCTGCAGTAAATAACACTGCAGTTCATTGCATAAGGTGTACTCATTTTTATACTGTATCAGATTGATGTGAAACTTAATTGGTGCCTCTAATTTTTTATTGTGTTTCATAAGATTAAATTGTGTCATCTATAAGGGAACAGGCAAGTTAAGTATAATTATCATAGGTAATTTATCCAAAAGCAGTGAAAACGGCGATATTGTTTCGGGAATAGAATAATGAATAAATAATTAAAATAATGAAGCCAATAGCACATAATATTTTTGTTATATTTTGCTCGCATTTGCAAAGGAAGACTGAAAATATTTATATACAAATACGACTAGAGCTATCTAGTGTAATTAGTCATCATTATAATGAACTTCATCGTTTAGACCAGTTGTCGTCAGCACTCGCTGAAATGGGTAACGGGTAAGGAGTGTATCGAAATATGCTCCGTTGTGCAGAAGGAAGAAGGGGAAAGCATACCCACCAGCAGAAAGGTAGCCATAATGGGCCAAGCGCCATTTATCAATAACGGAGAAAGCAAGGGTTAAAATTAAGTGAATACCATAGTTTAAAGGAGCAGTCCGCGATAAAATTAAGTTGGCTTTAATCAAACACGTTTTTCAATCTAAGTAGAATGTAATTTGCCGCATGTCAATGCGAGGCATGGTTCTTGAGTTGCTGACTCCGCACAAATACTTACGACGTCACAGCCACTGAACTGGTGTGATTGCGTAGTAAACCGAGAACATCGGCGAGTGTAGCGCAGCGCTTTGTATTAAAATGAATAATCTTCTCTCGCCGTAGTAAACGTGAACAGAATTTCGGACTTAGTTATGATTGTGTGAAGTCATGTTTTGCTTTTCATTTAGAGCGATGCGACAAACGCCGTTAATCCAAGGATTACTTTGGTAAACATCCTATAATATAATGGAAATATGGAATTTTATCGCGGACTGCTCCTTTAATTAAGATTGACATATCATTTAGTTTGACTGTATATACTTTATATTATTTGCTATATGTTTCCATTGAATTATGGCAATAACTCCATTTTAACCCTTGTTTTCTACGGTTTTAGTAATTGGCGCTTGGCCCACTATGGTTCTGAACCCTTCATTTGTTCACGATGTTCTGTGCTATAGTAGATCAAGTCGCCAAAGCGTTGTATAAATTAACATCATAGTTGTTTTTATTTCATAAATCTAGAATTTGAGAATGGCGCAATTATTGCTAGTCAAATTAGATAATCCACTAGAGCAAGTTAACTTTAAGTCCTATTATCTCGAAACTACGTCTCATGGACTTGATCCACTTTAGCTCTGAATGCCTCAATTATCATCATCATCATTCTTCACGAATTAGGCCTCTGTAGACCTGTTTCGGCCCGATCTAGCAGTCTTCTAAAAGGTCTTCCTGGTCAACGATGTCCTCTAGGTTTATACTGCATCATAATTTTTGGGATTATTGAATTTTCCATTCTTCTCACATGATCTAGCGAATTGAATTTGTATCTGCTGATTTTTTCCTCTACTGACTCTACTTCTAATTGTTCTAAAATTTCTTCATTCCTTTTACGGTCTAAAAGAGTATATCCTACTGTCCTCCAGAAAAATTTCATTTCCGTTGCTTTGATTCTGTTCATGTCTTTTTTCTTTAATGCCCAAATTTCGCTTCCATATAATAGGGAGGGTAATGCTAGTGTATTATATATTTTTATTCTTGTAGATTTGTGTACTAATTTAGCTTTTAATGTATTGTTTCTTATTCGTAGAATTTCAATTATTAAAGTATTAAAATAGACTTAAGGAGACACTCAACTTAAAAATTGGAGAAAAAGTGTCATAGAAATGAAAAATTAAATTTCTACACTAATTTACGTGACAGAACTAAATCAATACGCAGAATTCTTCCCCTATTTATTGAGAAGTCACAGTCAAATGCACAAAGCCAAAAAATAAAAAATGATAATTAAAAGTGATATTTCAATTAATGATTGATTAAAAATTGAAAAGTATTGGATCTAATGAGCTGAGATTTTGCATGTTACTTTCCATGTGTATATTAAACTTTTTCTCCAAATTTGAAAAAGATTGGTAAAATAGGAAAAAAGTTCCAAAATATAGTTGAGTGTCCCCTTAAACCGCAAATGTGATAGAAACATTATGCGAAGTATTTGTTGAAGCCGACAACTCTAATATGAAGACATTTGAAGTGTTTTTTCCTAAATGTATTTAGAAGATAATGAGATAAAAAATTATATTGCACAGTATTTCTGGGAAATCGAAGCGCAAAGAAACAAAATGGTAGAGGACTTTTCCGTTCATATTATGCCAAGAATTCGTCCCTAAAAGTACTGTCACTGAACATCTTTTCTCTGTATGTTTGTTTATGTTCTGATCTCATTAATAGACAAACGCTCTCAATCCCGGATAATTAAGGGTGCTTTCCACTGAAGGTCAGCTTAACTCAAGTGCTATATTGCGTCTGTGTGGACTCCCCTTGGTTGAAGTAGGACGCCTCTTAATATCTGCGGTAATGGAGTTGGGTGGAGCTTTAGCTGTGAAGAGAATGTGCGGTTTTTTATAGTCTGCCACGCTCTGAACGTTTCAATTGTGGGATGAGCAGTGAACCTTGGAATTAGAAAATCCCAAACCGGGTATCAAGTAACGTGTTGATTTTGCATGGAGATTTGAAGGCGAGATACGTCTTGCGTGGTCTCTCATCTGCTAGCATAAACTACGCTTTGGCCAAAGCGAAAAGCCTGTAATATAGCCTAACTGTTTTATAAATTCTAACTTTCAGCTTTTTTGACAGCAGACTGGATGATAAAAGATCTTCAACCGAGTAATAACAGGATTTCTCATATTTATTCTGCGTTTAATTTCCTCCCGAGTGTCTTTTATATTTGTTACTGTTACTCCAAGATATTTGATTTTTTCCACTTCTTCAAAGGATAAATTTCCAGTTTTTATTTTTCATTTCGTACAATGTTCTAGTCACGAGACGTAATCATATACTTTATTCTTTCGGGATTTACTTCCAAACCTATCTCTTTACTTGCTTCAAGTAAATTTCCCGTGTTTTCTATAATAGTTTGTGGATTTTCTCCTAACGTATTCACGTCATTCACATAAACGAGCAGCTGATGTAACCCGTTCAATTCCAAACCCTCTCTGTTATCCTGGACTTTCTAAAAGAATCATCTAAGGTGGTTAGGCCTACATAATATGAAGATTGTATTAAAGAGCATATTATTCAATTAAAATCATAAAAATAATAATGTTAAATTTATGCATTAGTATCACATTTTGTTGATGTATTGTAATCTATAAATCCTTCATGTCGAGAAGGGTCAGTGATGATGAAAGATCATGTATATAAGTCGTCGTATTCTCGATCGCATTAATTCCCGTTTCTCCCTTCACTAATGGACGTTTTCTGATTCACTCTTCTGCAGGACTGGCTGTCTTAAATGTTTTTCTTTTCCGGCAGGTCTGGTGTTCTATCCGGTTCTCGTGGACTTTTTATGTTCTTTTTTTGTATATTATATGTAAGCCTATTACATGAAACTAGCGACGTAGCATTACCGCTTTCTCCTTGATCCCTTTCTAGTGACTAATCATAAATCATGTTGTTACAGTTTTCATCGCTGAATTTTGAAACGTACGTCAATGAAAATGAAGGGACTGAACAACACGCATTTCGTTAATCTCTATATGACTGAACACTTCTCACACTGTTGTCAAGTAGGCTGTAAGCTCATTAATGAAGCAATTTGTGCTGCAAGAGGTCACAAGCCGTCACTGTGTGTCGAGAGAATTTCGCTCGTGGCTAAACGTACAACAGGAAAAGCAAATATGTACAATGAGTGTATTTGGTTTACAGGCAAAAATACATTTGGCAGCATCAGTAAACTTCAATAGACATTGAGTTGTGTGTATTGACTACCTGTTGTCAGCACTGTACGTTGTTTCTCGAGAGCCGCGTCCTCGGTTTCTCCACTTATCTGCGCAGTGACTCATAAAGTCGACGAACTGAGGTATTGAATTTTATTGCAGAGATACATTCTTTGTGCCAATATGCATCGGAAGACGTACAGTAACTTGTTAGAATGGCAAGTGTACATTTACGAGTAGTAACAAAGAATCTCTATCCTCTCCGTGGAAGGTTTTCTTTTCATACTGCTTGCGGGTTTACTTCATACTTGCTCATATTTGAGTTTTTTTTAGTCTTGAGAGATATATGCGACGTGGAACTTCCGTGAGATGAGATCATCACAGGTCGGGCGTCTACCTAAGGTTGACAATGAAGAAACGTAACATCCTAGAGCCAGCGTTTCTCAAACTTTTTTGAAGTGGGGACCACTTTTTAAAGTCAGAACAGTTCCGCGGATCACCTTTCTCTTGTTCCCTTCGAAAGCAAATTTATCATTTTCGTAGCATATTTTAATGCCAGTATACCTATATTTTAAAATTGAATTAAGACTCGGTACTTTGGTCCTCTGTTATGAATTCGGGTGGTCCCTGGCTGGGTTACAGGCGCGGCGCAAGATGTGCAGGGAAAAGATGTCGAGAAACACCACGTATATAGTGCTTTAAATCCCTCTTTTGCTGCTGAGAGTAGAATGGGAAGTCGATAGACGGGTAGGGTAATAAATTTCATAAAATGCAGTACTGGGAGAAAAAATGAAACTCCATTATCATATGTCATTTCCAAACTCTGAGATTTTAAGCTATAGTGTGATACTCAATTCGTTTGAATTTTATTTTTTCTTCTGTCTTTTTTGAAGGAACACAAAGGTGGTCCGCGGACCATAGTTTGAGAAACGTTGTCCTAGACTAATCTATAAACCCACCACGGCTTGTATCAACGGAAGATAATGAGAATTATGTGCCTATTTTATAGATCTAAGTAAAGGAATATATAAAAATAGTACCTAAGGAACCATACATATAAAAATACTAAGCAACTAATGAAATAGTAAATGCAGCCTATGTTCGTGGTTTCCATGCAACGTTATATCTATGCGCGATAACTATTGCATACGCCAAAGCCGGAAACATAATGGTGACAACTGATAATGCATTGAAAAAACAAACATTCAAACATAGGCTACAGGAATAATTTATCGATAGGAATATAGTTGTCACAAGAAATAAAATGCCTTCGAGAAATGGATTGTCTTAATTGTACCAATAGCAGGCATTGAAAATAAAATACGTATAGAGGCACGTACCAATTACTGCATATTGGCCTCATAATATTAAATAAATAAGCTTCATCAAGTAACAAAAAACAGTACTCAATATGTTCTACGTAGGGAACTTATTACAGTACACCTTATGTAAAGTACTTGACATTTTTGCCGTCGTAGACATGTAGACATTTGAAGGAAAAATTGCAGATACTCAGATGTAATAATAATAATAATAATAATAATAATAATAATAATAATAATAATAATTGCCGCCCTCACATAAGCCCCCTCATCGATCCATATCCTGAGCAAGATTAATCCATTCTTTACAATCATATCTCACCTCCCTAAAATCCATTTTAATATTATCCTCCCATCTACGTCTCGGCCTCCCCAAAGGTCTTTTTCCCTCCGGCCTCCCAACTAACACACTATATACATTTCTGGATTCGCCCATACCTGCTACATGTCCTGCCCATCTCCAACGTCTGGAGTTAATGTTTCTAATTATGTCAGGTGAAGAATACAATGCGTGCAGTTCTGTGTTGTGTAACTTTCTCCATTCTCCTGTAACTTCATCCCTCTTAGCCCCAAATATTTTCCTAAGAACTTTATTCTCAAATACTGTTAACCTTTGTTTCTCTCTCAAAGTGAGAGTCCAAGTTTCACGACCATAAAGAACAACCGGTAATATAACTGTTTTATAAATTCTAACTTTCAGATTTTTTGACAGCAGACTGGATGATAAAAGCTTCTCAACCGAATAACAGGCATTTTCCATATTATTATTATTATTATTATTATTATTATTATTATTATTATTATTATTATTATTATTAGTTACGGATTCTCTGATATCTCTGAAGTGGGACCAAAATATAAATATTAATGAGTTGTGGGATCCTTTGATAGTTCGCCATCATGTCATTAGAGAAAACAGCGTTAAGCAAAGTATACATACAGTAAGCCTATATCTCTAACATAAGGAAGGCTGGTGAATCATGACTCCCTTGTCTCGGTTTTAATTCGGGGTTTGCTTTTTTTTCCCCCCACCTTTGATACGGAGGAGAGACCCGAAGGCTAGCACTGTAGCATTTTTTGAAGTCTATATAGTCGCGCTTTTGTAGATATTGTGACTCAGCTGTGTGCTGACATCTGTCGATTCAGTCTGCACATCGTAAGGTTCCGATGGAGTCCCACTAAAGTGCGCTTTTAAAAGGATACTACGCCTTAAACTTTGCTATCTGTACGTGTCACAATATCACATAACACCGACTGTTTTGGGCGAATGTTAATTAATATTTAAATGAAGAGTGGCGTTAGAATTATAGAGGAAACGAAAGAACCACGAGACAATCCTCAGGAACCTTGTATTCGTCCAACAAAAACTATTTCGGGATTCGAACCCGGAGTTGCAGTCCTAAACCAGTGATCTGCTGATTAAGCTACCAAGATGAACTGGCATTTGTTAAATCACAGAACAAAATTAAGGAAGGAAAAAGAATGGGTATTAACTTGTATAAACCATGTGATTTATAGCTCAATTTGACAACCCACCATTCCGAAATATTATGAAGCGTATAGAAACACTCACACCGTGACCGCAATGGTAGATAAAAACCTAGGCTGTCGTTTCTATGTTAGATAAATCTTGAGGTGCAAGTCATGCTGTGAAATTAAAATGCACTGAAGAGACTATGTGGAAATACTTTTCACAGCTTTAAGTACACTTAGCATGCAATAAAGAAATCAAAATTATAAGTTGGAAATGTCAGAATATTAGCACATCGCATTTGTCTGTCTTTGAGTACAAAAGTGGCTACCACAAAGTTACGAATTGTCTGGAATTGATTCATGCTTCCCGAAGAACATGCTTTTATTCTTCTTTTCCGAAAGCTGGTGCATTCCGATTTCTAGATTCTACTGTTCAGGTTTACTATTCCTTGATGTCTGTATTGTCTGTAGACATACACAGAAAATGTTACGAGCAGTTTCTACTCCATGAATGGATGAAAGATGATACATGATTAAATCAGTTACATTCTGCTCAAGGTTTTGATTATCTTGCGTTGTCGAAGGATTGAGAAGAATCGTTATTGTGTAGGTTATGCACTTCGTGCCTGCTGAAGGTCGTCTTCGTTGTGGCATTGCCATGTACGCGTATGCTACCCACATGGAGTGTCGCTGTGATTATAAAATTGCGGTACCGGTATCTGCTGTTTGTGAATTGTATTATTTTGCAGTATAAAATCAGATGATGGCTAACAGCGAACAAAGCAATATTTAAATTCACTTGATACTAATCATTCTATGGACATCGGTAGTAAATTACCGGTCACTGTATATGTTTGGAATAGGAAATGAGTCATAGGACGTGATCGACACGCTAAATTTGTCCCGTCTCTCAACTTTCTTCTTCTTCTTCTTCTTCTTCTTCTTCTTCATCTGTTTTCAGCTCAAGTGATTGGTCGGATATGAAGACCATATCGATATGCCGGCACTGCCCCAACTTTAAATAATGTAAATGCATTCGTAAATCGCCACTCAAATGCTGTAACATGGATTATTGTTTGTACAAACTTAATAAAGTTTAATTTAATGTAGAAATTCAGTTCGTAGATGACGTTTATAAATATTTACAGAACAACCAGATACTTATAAGTTATGCTTTTCTTTAAATTATGCTCTGTTATGTTTTTTTTTATTTCTATACTAATTCATTGTGGATATGGAGAAGAATGGAACGTATGAAATGGACAGACAGAATAAGAAGTGAAACTGTGTTGGAAAGAGTGGGTGAAGAAAGAATGATACCACAGTCTAGTATATACAGTCACGAAGCTTGAGTTTATGAGGGTACTAGGAACAATAGACTGTGCAGGTATTATTTCGTATTGTCTGTAATGAGGCGATAGTAGTGATTAGCAACTATATATGGATGCATATTTACTACGTATTGAGCTTCGTGACTGTATATACTAGACTGTGTGATGATAATGAAATTGATCAGGAAGAAAAAAAAAAAAAAAGGAATTGGTTCGGTCACTGGCTGAGGAGAAACTGTCTGCTGAAGGATGCACTGAATGGAATAGTGAACGGGAAAAGAGTTCGGGGTAGAAGAAGGTACCAGATGATAGACGACATTAAATAATTGGATGAGATGCGAAGACAAAGAGGAAAGCAGAAAATAGGAAAGATTGTAGAATGCTGGGTTTGCAGTGAAAAACCTGCACTTGGGCAGAAAAGTAAGAATGAATGAACTTATTATTATTATTATTATTATTATGATACAGTGAAACTTGTGTAATTCGAATCTGAAGGGCATAAGAAAAAATTCGAATTATGGAAAAATTCGAATTAAAAAAATGGTACTGCAGAAGGCAAACTACAGGTGTACTGTATGTACTATGTATTACTATAACATTTCAAGACAACAGGGTATTATAATACAAGAAAATATAGTGCTGTATAATGATAGGCCTATTACAGTACGGTACAGTAATTAGTAAACATTTATGCACAACACATACAGTAGTTAAAAAAACATACCTTACTAGGCCTTTGTTAAGTAGGATGTGATTTTAGTCTGTTTCTTTTTATTGATTTGCTGGGTTACTGTAAAGTCCTCCAGTTTATTTAATGCATCAAACAGAGAACCATGCACATTTTGGTGTCCCTCAATGAATCTTCTTAGCTCCCGGAAGTGAAAGATCGGGGTTTCGGGGTTTATGAAAAGCAATGCACAGTGACCGTTTTAACAGAGTACGGTAACTGTACTTTCGAGGTGAATGACACTCCAAGGGTTGCCACCCGCACTGGGACCACTTTCTCCGAAAAGGAGATACAATGCATTCCCGGTTCCAGCCTCCAACCCCTATGGTCAGGTCAATTTGTTACAGTACTGGCTCGTTCCGCCTTTGCCACATTTCACTGTAAAACTCATGCCCATTCTGGATTTTTTCTTCGAATTAAACAAAATTATGTTCGAATAAAAGACGATATTTATGCACTGTTTCCATAGGAAATTCAAGGGGACAAAGGAAAACTTCGAAATAAAGAATAATTCGAATTAAAAACGTTCGAATTACACAAGTTTCACTGTAATACGTTATTTATCTATGATCCGTACACGGTTACATATATTCGGCCGATCCCATGACCAGGGAGGTCCGTATTTTTAGATGTCTTGTGTACGATGGATGCATATTTATTATATATTGAGCTTCGTGTCTGTGTATACTAGACTGTGATGGTTCATTGGATTGAATTTAATTGAAAGAGGAGAATTGGGAGGAGAAATTTAAAGGTACGCAAAACGCGTCCTTGCAAGGGTTTCGGGGCTGTAAGAAACTAAATATATGAGCTCCAAGCTCACACCTTTTACATTTCTCCTCCAAATTCTCCTCTTTCAATTAAATTCAATCCAATGAACCATCACAGTCTACTATATACAGTCACGAAGCTCAATATATAATAAATATGCATCCATAGATAGTTGCTAACCACTAGGATCGCTACTATCGCCTCATCACAGACAATGCGAAATAGTATCTGCACAGTCTATTGTTCCTAGCACCCTCACAACTCAAGCTTCGTGACTGTATATACTAGACTGTGGATCCATCATTCACTACCCGCAATAGTGTGTATGTTGATAAAATGAGAAGTTAAGCAGAATAAGAAAGAAAGAAAATTTCAAAGAATTACTTTGGACAGTGTCTTATATCCCAAGTGAAATATTTTCATTATTGGAACTAGGTTATACAGCAGCAACTTTCTTTTTCTATTCATTCCATAGGCGAGATTCGAACGAACGACCATGGTTTTCACGCAAAGTCAAAGCGAAGACTTGACCGTTGCGCACGCCTGGCCGGGCAGTTGACATTTACGGAGCCATGTGAGAGTGGTTGTTGAGTCCAGTTGTTCTTAAAGTGCAGAGCACATCTTCTGGAGAGAGTACTCCTAAACCCAAATTCGGTTATACTTTTTAATCGCAGGGCTAAGGAAATTCATAATTTTCATTGCAGCTCGCAACTGAAAAATTTTGCGCAATCCTGCAGAACACTCTAAACTACGAATATATCTTTGGCACCACTGGAAAAGTTGAACTCTCGACCCAAATAATGGTGTTGAAAAGCGCATGCCGAATTGTCCCGCTGCGAAATCATCAGATCGCCCTGCTTGCTGTCGATTTTAGGAGGCATCACAAGTAGAGGTCCGATCACCTTATTTGCAGCGCGCAAGCATAATCCAGACGAGCTCTCAGGTTGAAGCACTCGTGTCCAGGGTATCGAACCGCCTTGTTAAAACAAAACTAAAGTGGATGACGTGGTGGGTGTGAATGCTCGACCTACACGTTCGGATGACCTTGTTTAGCGAACTCTCAGCATCAGCGCGGCTCCAAGGGATGCCAGATCTCTCTTCCTTCCAGGAGAGGAGGAGGAAAAGTAGGCTACCCGGCCGACAAACCAGTTGCGTGCGTGATGACCGATCGCGGTATAGGCAGTGTCGGAAGTCAGTGTGTCATATTAGCTTTTACTTGTAGTTATTCCTGTATTTTACCTACATTCGTAATTTTTTGTTCATTATATGCGTACTCGTACACTGTTAGCCGAGTAACTGGCGAATCTGGTTTTTAGGGTGAAGACCCGAGTCTTGAACGTGATGAGTCTAACGGGATGAATTAGTAGCAGAGAGAGTAAAAAAGAACTGGTAGGACATGATTTCTCGAGTTTCCTCATTTCTCACTAAAATGTTTTACTAATGCTTATTTGAGTACCTACTGTGTCATGAACAGAATGATATAAAAATTATAATAATAAAAATTTAATTGTAATTGAAGAGTCCACTGCAAGAATGATGGGTGTCACTTTCTTGTCGAAAATGAACTAAGACTGTCAATGCATAGCTTAAGACATATAGAATGTACATAGAGAGTTATATGGCATTAACACTGATAGTCATTGTCCAGTAATGATCGGAAAATCACAGTTAAGCTTTGAGCGCTAAGCATTTCAAACTTTCAATTGCGTCTCCTGCAAAATGTGTTCCAAATGACATCCATCATTCTTGCAGTGGACTCTTCAATTTTAAAATTACATGTAAGTTCAGGAGCATCTTGTGCTGTTTCTCTGGAAAAAGAATTAAGGAAGAGCATAGTGAAGTGCTTTGTATGGAGTGTGCCATTATATGGAGCAGAAACATGAAAATTAAGACGAAGTGAAGACAAGTGACTGGAAGCATTAAAATAAAAAATATATATATTTATTAAGAAAATTAGTTGAAAGAACATGATATTGTAAACACGAGTTTCAATAATAAAATAAAAGAGAGAGAACATGAAAAAGTTAACAAGTTATGAGGGAAACGCTTCATCACTGCACAGTGAACTGCCACCATTTTGAATTTGTAATATATATATAATTTTTTTAAATCGTAATAGTACATTTAGCAACGAGCCTATAATGGTAGTAATTAAGACGCGAGTATGTTTATGAAACGAGCGCAAGCGAGTTTCATAAATTTCACACGAGCGTCTTAATTACCATTATAGGCAAGTTTCATACGACTTTTTATGCTCGACCATATTTCTAACTTGAAATTATTCATAAGTATTCATGATATTCTTATCTGACTGAGGAGCGGAACTGACCTTGTGCAATACCTCGTAAATTGTGAGATGTGCGCAGACGCGAAAGTATTGATTTTTTCCGAGAAACAAATGTCGACATTGACCTTGATATAATCTAGAGAGTAAAATAAACATTAATCTTGATATAACCTTGAAATTGAATTAGACATTACTTTGTCTAATCTCCCGCTAGTTATCTTTCGGTTGCATATCCGAGAATAATTGATACTTGCGCTTTCATATTGCTACAATGGTATTTTCTGATTGGTGGAACACCTGAACTTTAATGAATAGGTGTACTTTAATGAGGTCCATTAAGGGCTGCTACCAGGTGTATAATTACTACATTTCGGCATGGTCGAGCATAAAAATTATAATAATAAAAATTTAATTGTAATTTTGAAATTAAATGTAAGTTCAGGAGCATCTTGTGCGGGTCTCTGGAAAAAGAACTAAGGAAGAGAATAGTGAAGTGCTTTGTATGGAGTGTGGCATTGCATGGAGCAGAAACATGGAAATTGAGACGAAGTGAAAAGTGACTGGAAGCATTAAAATAAAAAAATATATATATTTATTAAGGAAATTAGTTGAAAGAGCATGATATTGTAAACATGAGTTTCAATAATAAAATAAAAGAGAGAGAACATGAAAAAGTTAAAAAAGTTTATGAATTATGGGGGAAACGCTTCATCTCTGCACAGTGAACTGCCACCATTTTGAATTTGTAAAAAAAAATATATATATAAGTAATTTTTTTAAATCTTAAAAATATTTTTATGCTCGACCATGCCGAAATGTAATAATTATACACCTGGTAGCAGCCCTTTAATGGACCTCATTAAAGTACACCTATTCATTAAAGTTCAGGTGTTCCACCAATCAGAAAACACCATTGTAGCAATATGAAAGCGCAAGTATCGATTATTCTCGGATATGAAATCGAAAGACAACTAGCGAAACGTCACGGAGGCTGGAAATCCAATACTGTCGCAGAAGGTTATGTTCTGTTACTATAATAATTAGCGTTAATTGTAAATAATATTCAAATAAATTCAATTTGTGATCTCGTTTTTCAATGTCTAAATCAATTTCAAGGTTATATCGAGATTAATTTTTATTTTACTCTGTAGATTATATCAAGGTCAATGACATTTGTTCCTCGGAAAAAATCAATACTTTCGCGTCTGCGCACATCTCACAATTTACGAGATATTGCACAAGGTCAGTTCCGCTCCCCAGTCACATAAGAATAAGATGAATACTTATGAATAATTTCAAGTTAGAAATATGGTCGAGCATAAAAAGTCGTATGAAACTTGCCTATAATGGTAATTAAGACGCTCGTATGAAAATTATGAAACTCGCTTGCGCTCGTTTCATAAACATACTCGCGTCTTAATCACTGCCATTGTAGGCTCGTTGCATAATGTACTATTTTCATATGGCAAAAGGACAGTGTTTTACACATACCGATTTTCATTATTGTACAAGATACAGTGATGGAGGAAAAGATGTTGAATATTTCCAAAAATTTTACTGCTGTAAGCTGTACCTAACGCCCGCAAACATTATCAGAAAATGCAGGCTCTAAATTTCTAAAACTTTATAAGGAAATGAACTCACAAATGGACAAAAATTACAAGGTATCACAACAAGACTTATTAGAACTTAAATATCTGATAAAAGTATAAAAAAGATTACTAATAATATTGTTAAGAATTCACTTTTAATTTAAATTAAATTTTCCAAAATTTGAAAATTTCCACACATTTTTTCATAACTCCACAACCATTAGAGACAGAATTGTGAAATTGTGTGCATTGATTTAACATCCGTTTATGCAAAAGGCAGACTGCAATAATGCCCATTTCTATGAAAATAAACATTAGATCACAAAATATTGTGCAATTTTAATATATTTTATATAGGACAAATAAAAAATTAATTGTATTAAAGTAAACAACTCTACATGTCTGAGAGTAGTCTACTTTTCAGAAATATGTGTTCATTACATGCAGGAAAAATATTAAAGATGTCAGAGGGACCATAAACAATGTTACGGTTACCAAATGATGTAACTGCAGAACTTTTTTGTTTTGTTTTGTTTTGTTTTTTTTTTTTTTCATACTTTGATAAAACTGATTTGAAAAATATTAGTAACCTTTTTTATACTTTTATCAGATATTTAAGTTCTAATAAGTCTTGTTGTGGTACCTTGTAATTTTTGTCCAACTGTGAGTTCATTTTCTTACAAAATATTATAAATTTAGAGCCTGCTTTTTCTGATAATATTTATGGTCTTCACGTACATATACCCTTAAAGGAAGAGCAAATTTTATGTAAGGAGAACTTCGGTTTATAACTAAGCGATCCATTAGAATGCCGCAAGTTCTAACTACTGTAGATACAGTTTCTTTATTATTTCCTGGTTTGTTGAGTCAGCAACTTAGTAATGCAGACATACGCTGCTAGTCGCAATTAGTGAACAGATAGTTTTACTTTCTATATTAGTGGCATTAAAAAAGTCATCACTGTGATACGAAACGTGAAACTTGTGCTATGTGATGAAAGCTTTCAGACTGCACGTCACAGACTACGGGCCGATAGGTGTAGCGTATAAAAATGGACACATACCACCTAACATCCTGTTGCGCATTTGTATTCACTGCACTTCTAAATCCTTAACTTGAAGACGAGGTCATTATGTCTTGACTTGTAGATCGTGACCATAGGATTAGCTGGTCTCCCTACCAGGCGGGGGCACACAACCATATCATGACCATTGATTTCCGTCTGGTAGTCAACCGTGCAGCTGGGTGTATTCTGGCTTACCTAAATAACACATTACACTGACTCCACTACAGCCCTTGCCTCGCCACAGATTGATGTCTGCTGGTACAATTGTAACAACTGAAAAGATATAGTTACGTACTGTCTTCCTCCGACGAGTTTAGCGCTGGGACCTGAGGTATTCTTGCCATCGGTGCGGGGGGGTTGCAGGTAGATTCTTTTGTTGCTACAGCTAAGCCGAGCGGAGTGGGAAGTATTAATCGTCCAAAAATATGCAGTCTTCAGTTTGTAGTAGTGTGTGAATATTTCATATACATATTGTTTACCTAGGCCTATGTGATTTTGTTATAAATATATTAAATATATTGTTGCAATTTTTGCTCAAACATCTCCCTGATGTTAGCTATGTTAATATTTTATGAATGACTCATATTAAATATTTCACCGTTACAAGTCATTTTTAAGGAAACATGCTGTGGAAAATGGGTCAACGAGACGAGTAGATATTTTAGCGTACAATGCTGACACTAAACAGGGCATCATTGTGGACCCCACGATATGTTTTGAAGTAGAATGTCATCAGTCAGCCGAGGTCCACCTTGAGAAGAAGTCTATCTATGAGCCTACAGTCAACTATTTCAAGCTGAAATATGCCTTAATTCACGTTGAGGTATTCGGCTTGCTCATAGGTGCTCGAGGGACTATACCAGATTTTTTCGAAGAATTTCGACGGTAGTTTGCTCTGCCAACATCTCTGAGGGATGACATTGTGATAATTGTGTTAAAAAAATCCTGCCAAATCCTAATTAATCACATGGTGCCACATTAATAGCAATTGTAATTTTTCACGCCTTTTTCTTTGTTTCCCTTTTTTAAAACTTATTATCTATGTTTACATATGTATAATAATTTTTTTGAGGATGTACTGTGTCCGTAAGGGCTACCCTCAATGGGGGGGCAGTTTAATAATAATAATAATAATAATAATAATAATAATAATAATAATATTATTATTTTTTTTTTAAATTGATTACTTTACAAATTTAATTCAATTCTACTAATCACTCAATTTTATAGTATGATTCTTCTTTTCATTTATATTATTGTAGTTTTATTATGATTTTTATGTTTATTTTATTGTATTTGTATTTCTGATGGTGTGATGGCCTTAACTTCACCAGAATAAATAAATAATAGACTAAATAAATAAAATGTTCTACAATACTTTCCTTCTCTGAACACGTAAATACGAATGGTTGTACCTCTATCTCGCCAAAAATACGTTAGAAAACTAATAGGCATACTGCTCTCGTAAATTGGGCGAATGTTTCCAGTATGATTGTACTTCCTTCCAGACTGGCGATGTTACTGTTCCCTCCCACTCCAATACCGCGCTAGACTAGTCGGAACCGCATTCCTCTCAGCCCTAAACTCCTCAGAGGATGACAGTAGTTTATCACCTTTTGAAACAATTATCTAACAATCACAAATATAAATGAAGTCTCTTTTTTTGTCATGTATATATTTTTTTTATATATATTTAAGGCCTATTAAGTCGTAAGACAGCGAGTGATAATCGAATTGATTAAGAGTAACAGGAAAAATGAAAGTAGGCTAACCCAAACAACATCCTGTTTCGTTCACTATAAATCTCACTTCAGAGTTTTGAATCTAAATCTCCGATCTCTCACTTAACGTATCGCGTTAATAAAATTATCAGTACTTCAGTAGACTACGAACAGAAGGGATTCAAGACTCCAGTTCTGAAAGACCTCGACGACGCTGACGATGACGAAATAATTTATTAAGAACATGTCAACTCTAGAAAATGTTTAGCGTTAAAAGCGATAGGATAGTGAAGACTAAGGAGGCTTTATTGTTGTTGTTGTTATTATTATTATTATTATTATTATTATTATTATTATTATTATATGATAATTTCTTGGATTATTCTTTCAACAAATAGTTTACCATAAATTAATACTAAGATGGTTGTTAGTATTATTATTATTATTATAATTATTATACGATAATTTCTTGGATTATTCTTTCAACAAATAGTTTACCGTAAATTAATACTAAGATGGTTATTATTATTATTATTATTATTCGATAATTTCTTGGATTATTCTTTCAACAAATAGTTTACTGTTATTATTATTATTATTATTATTATTATTATTATTGTATGATAATTTCTTGGATTATTCTTTCAACAAATAGTTTACCGTAAATTAATACTAAGATGGTTATTATTATTATTATTTTTATTATTCGATAATTTCTTGGATTATTCTTTCAACAAATAGTTTACTGTTATTATTATTATTTATTATTATTATTATTGTATGATAATTTCTTGGATTATTCTTTCAACAAATAGTTTACCGTAAATTAATACTAAGATGGTTATTATTATTATTATTATTATTATTATTATTATTATTATTATTATTTGCTTTATTATTGTTGAGGGGTAGTTAATGAATACGTGAAAAATTACGTGTAGGTCGAGTACCTGTATGTGGCATTGGCTCTAGAGCTCTTTAGCACCGTTTCTCCTTCCCCCAGAACATTCGTGCATCATTATTTCCAGTGTTTTGAATGTATTATTGATCTCCTCATTTTATATTTTATACATGTGTTAATGACATGTCATTAGTTACTAAAAGCAAAACAGATTTTATCAGAACTTCCTAGCGACAGACGCCTATGTTCATGCACATAATTACGATAATTTTTTAATGATGCAGCTATTATTATATCTTCGTCTGTCTTTCGGTATCATTATGTGATAGCTTAGAAATTTATTCACGTCATTCATTATGCGCTTATGTAGGTCCGTGGCCTGTGGTATCTTATTCTGTACCTTCTGCGCTTCCTGGTTATCATTCGAGTTTCTTCTATTTTCTTGTCATTATATGCCTCCAGTTGATTGAATTTATCATTCTGTCTAGTCAGCAAGGAAAAGGAAATATAATTGCCGATTTGTTATATGTTAAATTAAATAATATTAACTGTTGATATACATTCTTACACTTCACTCTATGGTAGCATGCGCTTCGTTGCAGTATTGTTACAAATGTATATTCTAAAACAAACATCAGTAAATTTAACCTGGCTTTTCATGCACTTGTCAACTATAGCACTGCTTTTATTTATAGCTGGAAAACAAGTATCTGGAAATTTATAAGAGAACGCGATCATAAATGTTTTATTTCCATTGCTAAATATACTTCCATATTTGAAACAAGTAACCACACTGCTTGTTTACTTATTCAACAAGGGTCCGTCCATTCGCCTCTTAGCTACGGATGCACTGCAACCTGTTGACTTACTGCGCTTTGTCCTAGTTCGAGCTGATTCCAATATTCTTTAAAATCATATACATTTGGTTGCATAGGCTATACAGCTCGACCAAGTTAAGTCTGCGAGCCGAGAGGGGAAGTTGGAGACAGTTCTGTAGGGAAAGGAGGCGGTAACGAGAGGAGACCAGTACAGTCTCACATGACAGCAAAGTTCTCCTACTGCGCTTCAGTTCATAGAGCGGTAACAATTTAAGACGCTTTGAAATAGACTGTACTTCTACTTCTGCTTGACAGTGAGGTTTGGCGTTCTGATTGGCAAGCGTGGGCGTAGGAGAGAGAGTTGCATGAGGGGGGAGGCTGGGAGACAGCGTAACTGTTGCCTTTATCTGAAGACAAGGACAAAAATCCGTGCGCTCTGTAGTGTATTTTAAACGATGTGCACACGTTGAAATCTGAGCGTCAAGTGACCTATGTGACAACTGTGTTTTGCCTCTACATTCCATCCCGATATCCCCTCTCGCAGACTTAACTTGGATGAGCTGTACGTAAGCTACTAACGCAGCCGTCTGGAAAAGCTTTGTACTGTGAGAAGCTGACGAGAAAGTCTCTGCGAGGTGTATTTCAATTAGGCGCGGTGTGGGGAGGTATTGATGAATGGAGCACCGCTCTTCATAGAACTGACCAGAGATAAGTTATGAGTTATGATCCTTATGACACTGAACAGATGACATCACTGTCGCCACATGATGTTTAATTATACCGTGGCTGAAAATATCAGATAATTTGAGACTAGTTCTGTATCAGAGTGTTGTATACTATAAGTTGAAACTGTTGGTTTATATTTTAAAAGTTGATCAAATGTTTCACATTGGTTAGTTACTGTAATGTAGTTGGTAATGTGTCATTAATCATTATGTCGTTTTCTGCGAGCAAGAGTGGCGTATGCCACCGGCGTGGCTCAGTCGGTTAAGGCGTTTGCCTGCCGGTCTGAAGATGCGCTCGGGCGCGGTTTCGATCCCCGCTTGGGCTGATTACCTGGTTGGTTTTTTCCGAGGTTTTACCCTACCGTAAGGTGAATGTCAGGTAATCTATGGCGAATCTTCGGCCTCATCTCGCCAAAATTTCATCTCGCTATCACCAATCTCATCGATGCTAAATAACCTAGTAGTTGATACAGCGTCGTTAAATAACCAACTAAAAAAAGAGTGGCGTTACACTGGCTGTTGCCTGCGTGTAAGATTGGCATTACTCCACATTTCTACCAGGGCTGATTTCGTGAGCTCCCCACAGTAGATATTTCCTGCATGTTACTGTAATCATTTCTTGCTCTCCATATTTTTTGTTTTCATTTAAAATTGCAATGCTTTATGCATTCGTGACCAGAATATTGTACGAAATGGAAATATAAAAACTGGAGATTATCTTTCGAAGGCTTGGAAAAATTCAAATATCTTGGAGCAACAGTAACAAATTTAAATGACACTCGGGAGGAAATTAAACGGAGAATAAATATGGGAAATGCCTGTTATTATTCGGTTGAGAAGCCTTTGTCATCTAGTCTGCTGTCAAAAAATCTGAAATTTAGAATTTATAAAACAGTTATATTACCGGTTCTTCTGTATGGTTGTGAAACTTGGACTCTCACTTTGAGAGAGGAGCAGAGATTAAGGGTGTTCGAGAAAGGTTCTTAGGAAAATATTTGGGGCTAAGAGGGATGAAGTTACAGGAGAATGGAGAAAGTTACACAACGCAGAACTGCACGCATTGTATTCTCCACCTGGCATAATTAGGAACATTAAATCCAGACGTTTGAGATTGGCAGTGCATGTAGCACGTATGGAGGAATCCATAAATGCATATAGAGTGTTAGTTGGGAGACCGGAGGGAAAAAGACCTTTGGGGAGGCCGAGACGTAGATGGGAAGATAATATTAAAATGTATTTGAGGTAGGTGGGATATAATGATACAGAGTGGATTAATCTTGCTCAGGATAGGGACCGATGGCGGGCTTATGTAAGGGCAGCAATGAACCTCCGGGTTCCTTAAAAGCCATCTGTAAGTATGTAAGTAATGCTTTATGTATCACTGTGCTCTCCGCCTCATCTCTCCCTAATTTAATCGTTAAATTTGTTCACCTATAGCATTATTAATGCACGTTACTGCTCGGTCGTAAAGCTGTCTGGACGTCGTCTAGCAGGACATTAACCTCAATGTCATCAACTGACACTGAACTTACGTATTATTATTATTGGTTAGTTGAACACAGCTGTTATTGCTTGGCAAATAGAAATATTAGCGTAACGAGTGTAACTAATAACAAGCTTTGTACTTGAATCAGCCTCTGCGAAATTTCCACGTTCGTAAGAAAGGTTTTGTGTGTTAGTACTCGGTCACAAAGACATCCTATAGGTAAAGGTATACTCATACATGGCATGAAGGCGCATGGAGAGCATGGAGGTAGAGTCTTTTATTAGAATGAGGTGGTGTGGTCGGCACCTCACTCCGAGTCTTTCCACTTCGGGATAGATCCGGTACTCAATTTTACAGGAAGCTGAGAGGACCTCGGGGCCGTTCTGGAAGTTTTGGCAACCAGAAAAATCCTTCGACCATCCGGGATTCAACTCGAAACCTGCCAGTCCGTAGCCAATTGCTCTATCTTCGTCATTTAAAGAAATAAAAAACATTTACGCCAGTGATTCTTAACCGGAGGCCTATGGCACTCTGCAAGGGGCGAGATAGCAATTATTATTATTATTATTATTATTATTATTATTATTATTATTATCATTATTATTATTTATTATTATTATTTATTATTATTATTGATTATTGATTATGTCTCGTGACGAGAATATTGTACGAAATGGAAATATAAAAATTGGAAATTTACCCTTTGAAGATGTGGAAAAATTCAGATATCTGGGAGCAACAGTAACAAATATAAATGATACTCGGGAGGAAATTAAACACAGAATAAATATGGGAAATGAGTGTTATTATTCGGTTGAGAAGCTTTTATCATCCAGTCTGATGTCAAAAAATCTGAAAGGTAGAATTTATAAATCTATTATATTACCGGTTATTCTTTATGGTTGTGAAACTTGGACTCTCACTTTGGGAGAGGAACATAGGTTAAGAGTGTTTGAGAATAAGGTGCTTAGGAAAATATTTGGGGATGAAGTTACAGGAGAATGGAGAAAGTTACACAACACAGAACTGCACGCATTGTATTCTTCACCTGGCATGATACTCGTAAATTAGGAACATTAAATCGAGATATATTTTATTTTATTTATTTATTTTTTTATTATTTTCTATATTTCTCTTATATTAATATTGTATTATATAATTTCTGTAACTGTAATTTTAATTTTTATTTCCTATTTTATTTTATTTTATATTCTGTTATAGGCCTATTAATATTATATCTGAACTGCGACCGAACACGAGCGCTGCTCATTCGGTCTCAAATTTTGTTAATACTACTGTATCTCCTTTTTTATATTGATTGTATTATTTTATTTCTATTTCTCTTGTTTGTAATTATATTCTTTATTCTGTATATTTAAATAAATAAATAAATACATAAATAAATAAATAAATAAATAAATAAATAAATAAGGACGTTTGAGATGGGCAGGGCATGTAGCACATATGGGCGAATCCAGAAATGCATGTAGAGTGTTAGTTGGGATGACGGAGGGAAAAAGACCTTTGGGGAGGCCGAGACGTAGATGGGAAGATAATATTAAAATGGATTTGAGGGAGGTGGGATATGATGGTAGATACTGGATTACTCTTGCTCAGGATAGGGACCAATGGCGGGCTTATGTGAGGGCGGCAATGTATCTCCGAGTTCCTTAAAAGCCAGTAAGTGTTGTTATTATTATTATTATTATTATTATTATTATTATTATTATTATTATTATTATTATTATTAATTTTTAAGGTATGTGAAAATTTAAATATCAGAGTGTTTTGCGTTAAATAAAAACGTAATTAAATAGTTACGCCTTTTTAATTTCTGTCTACGTTTTTCTTCACCCTTACCTAACAAAGGCAACTTGTTTCAGTTAGAACAGAATAAAAGAGAGAAGGAGAATAAATTACTTTCCTTTTAGTTCATTGTTGGGATCATTTAGAATAACTATCGCGCTCCGTAAACACACAGCCTCATCTCTCACACTCGCTCTCTCTCTCTCTCTCTCTCTCTCTCTCTGTTCGATTGTCGTCAAACTCCAAACTAGATCGTTCAGAACAGTGTTGCCAAGCCATAAGCTTAAATAATAACTAAAATAGTAGAGGAAGTAGAAGTATTTGGTGAAATGCTAATTTGGTACCTATAAATTGAAACATACTTTCGAGAAGGTTATATGAATAGCAGCAGTTATTAGTTCTTTTTAGGCTGAAACTTACAAGCAAAATGGCATAATTCAATGTTTATATCATTGCCTTGTTTCTTCATTTTGCCTTTGCAACATAAACCAAATTAAAAACACGTTCTACATCAGCATTTAAATATGGCAGACTTAATATTGAAAATGTCAATAACACAAATTCTAAATAGGATTTCCTCCATTCGCATTTCCGTATAATACAGAAATACTAGTGAAGATCGGGTTTCCTTGAATCATAGTTGAGGAAAAGTGATGAGCGGGGAAGTCCATATGCTGCACCCTTGTGCTTAAGACCAAATTGTAAATAATTATCTTTAAGCTAGAACAAAACGTCATGTAACCGGTAGGTCTACTTTGTGTTTTTATAAATCATACATGTTTTCACATTACTATAAATTATATTTTAGTACTACTAGAACGAGTTTTTTATTAACTCGTTTGAAATTTATGTTTTAAAGAAAATATCACATTTTTTTTCTTAAAAAAAAAGTGAAACTAACAAACGAAAGGCTTAAATTATTAAAATATAGTTGCAATTAAAAATGTAACTAACAACTAAATTGGCCCACGTCTGTGGAGTAACGGTTAGCGCGGTTGGCCGCGAAACCAGATGGCCGGGGTTCGATTCCCGGTCGGGGAAAGTTACTTTTTTCGGGGTTTTCCCTCAACCCAATATGAGCAAATGCTGGGTAACTTTCGGTGCTGGACCCCGGACTCATTTCACCGGCATTATCACCTTCATCTCATTCAGACGCTATATAACCAAAGATGTTGATAAATCGTCGTAAAATAACCTACTAAAACGAAGTAACTAAATTGAATATTTTGTAGCAAATAGCTTCTCAAAATAGCTAGATTTAGCTATAAAATAGTTAAATTGACAACACAGAATGAATTAAAAATCTGTTATTATTATTATTATTATTATTATTATTATTATTATTATTATTATTATTATTATTATTATTATTATTATTATTTGGTCGGAGGTCTCACTAAAGTAACGTGACGAAAAGAGGTGCTTCAACTTCAAAAAAGTTAAGAAACACTGCTGTACGCAACAAAGATTTATTTAAACATCATCATTCGTACTGCAAGACCTAGATATTTTGCAATTATTCAGTAACAAAATGATTATATTAATAAGATTCATAATATTCTGCCTATTATAGTGTGCAGTAACTATAGTACATGGCTTCCAGCAAAAGCTGTCTCAGTATGTATTACTAAGCTATTGTTAATTTATAATTAAGTCACTTAAATTATTGTAATTATACACGAGATACTGTAGTTTCAAACGCGCAAAAACGACATTGACAGACGGCTGCTTTTGCTGGTGGCCTTCATTGTACCCGCATAAAAGGAAGTCTTTAACCTCTGAAACAAAACACTTTCGAATAACCTGATTGCTTGAAACCTGTAGTTTGGAAATACTTGAATTATTTCGGTTTACATACCGAAATGTCGTCCTGGACGATCTTACTATTACGTGCTGGCCTTTGGATCTCAGGTTTGGGGGTTGAAGCCCTGCTGCTAAAATCTTTAGTATGGCTTCCTCTAAGAGAGAAGTAAAACTGTGGGGTCTCATGTCGTAGATTACGGCACATAAAATAACCCTATCTTCGACGGAGGGCGGCAGGCAAAAACTATCAGCCATTTCCCACCCATTTTGAACTTCGATATTGAATAATCTTTGCAGTTGCAGATGTTAAGTGAAACGCTGCTACTACATAGCAAGATAAATAAATTTAAACCGAATGGAAACTATAAAAATAATTACTCGATAGTTAGGCTACATTCTGTTTTAGAATTTTTTTCATTCGTTCAGTTTATTTCATAGCTTCTATGATGTGCGAGTTTAGGTTCGCCGACTAGTATACACAGTCACGAAGCTCAATAAGTAGTAAATATGCATCCATAGATAGTTTCTGACCACTAGGGTCGCTAATATCGCCTCATTATAGACAATGCGAAATAGTGCCGGCACAGTCTATTGTTTCTAGCACCCTCACAACTCAAGCTTCGTCACTGTATATATTAGACTGTGGTCAAACTACTGCGTATTTCTCTGTAGCAACCAAAAACTATTATCGTCGTGAATGGAAAGTACTAATTTGAACTGTACACTTTATGAATTAGCAGTGCCATATTAAGTATAATAGTTAAGCGTCATTGAAAATTGACCAGCTGACATCACTTGCGTAAGTCGTCACGTGTTAAGTAACGGAGTAGGTCTTAGTACCAAATTCCATGGTAGAACATTGTTTTTAGAACATCAAAGAGCAACTATTTAATATACAGGGTAAACCCTAAGTAATACCATTAATTTCATGAGTTGAGATATTTCAAACAAAAAAAGTTTAATACGATATTGCTCTTTTTAAATTCCTTTTTGAGGAAAAAATTACTTTATATGAAACATTTCATAGCGTATTTTGGGAAAGCTATTGAATTAATTCTCAATATTCTCAGTTAGTTTAAAAGAGCAATGTATTATGATAATAAATTGTATTGAAATAACTTTAGTTTTGGTGTGCAGGAATTTGATCTGAACAAATGTAACGTTTCGTTCTGATAATGAATTTTAAAATATTACATATTTTGTTCGAATCAAATTTCTGCACATTTAAAGAACAAAACTAAAATTCTTTCGATGATTTATTATCATAATACAATGCTCTCTTAAATTAAATGAGCATATTTGGAATTAAATCAATGGCTTTCCCAAAACACACTATGAAAAATTTAATATAACAAATTTTTATGTCGAAAAAGAAGCAACAACGAGCAAAATTGTGTTAGATTTTTTGTTTGAAATGTCTCAAAGAATAACCCCCTGAAATTATTGACATTACATTTCACTTTGTAAATTACATACTGGAAAGTTACTTTTTAAGATTGTTTCCGTCTAAAGTTGTTTAAACGATATAACAATTTTTTCAGGTTTCTATTAATAGGCTACTTTCTGTTAATTTATCATAATTAGTATAAAACTTAATTCCAAACAAGGTTAGGTCTACATAAAAACAAGATATGAAGTACAATAACTTCGTTACAAAGTCGCTTGTATTAGCTGTCAAATGTCCACTGACAATAGTTCTGTTCATAAAGTAATTTCGAATTCCGTAATTTGTAAACTGTGTTTCTAAAAATTATATTTGAGGTTGGTATTTTTTTTTTTTTCCTGGCTTATTGATAGAAAGTATTCAAACTCATTGTTTCATTTGACCTTCCATCATGCTTAAAGTACCAGAATAACTTCTTGTGCGATAAACTGTGAAAGTTTGACTAAAAAAACTGGTATAAATATCACGTCGCTCATTGAAGGTTTTCATATATGTAGGTATAGATGTCAGTTTCTTCTAATTTCAAGTGCTGTTCTGCAGTGGCGTAGCGTCAATGTAAGCTGAAAAGCTCAGCTTCCCCAGTTAATAATAATTTCATAATAAACTATAGGCTATGGAAACAATTATTTATTAATTTTAATAGAATTTATATTTACGCGTTAAATATTGTGATGCAGCAGCTCAGGATGATTTGTGATGCAGCAGTAAACAAGAAGCCTGCACACACCAGCTTCCAAGCAGACTGGTTTCTTACACTCATTCTTCTGTGTAACCCACCCCGCAGATTTTCCATCCCTTTCTAACTAAACTACCTTGGTCGCAAGGCTAGCAAGAAGCTAGCTTCGACATTGAAAATAAGTAGTTTTCGAGTTATCCCTTTTCGTTAGTTGTGTTCAGTTGAAGTGTTAGTGTGCATTGTGGCTGATACAATAAATAATGAGTGAAATAACAGTTCCTGACACCAATTTACTTTAATTTTTTAAGACAATTCTATTATCAAGACTGACTTACGAACAAAAGTGTGATTTAAAAAACAAATGACCGACTCCCTTGCTGTCAATGAAGGACACAACCAAAAGACAGATGCATACCTACGTAATGATACTAATATTGTATCTATTGATTCCTCTATGACAGGGAGTGAGCTAATGTTCTACGTATACGTGTCTATTTGTTAGAGATATGTGTGAACCGTGAAATCATATTTTACTACGTACCATTTGAGGTCATACCTTATTGGTGTTACTTACGAGGTTCCAACCAATCTTCGACTGCTGACTTTAAAGTGACTACTATTTATTTTAAGACTATATTTTTGTAATACGTTTTCTCATATTGCATGAAAGGCAACTTCAATTAGCTTCCCCTGCTCAAAATTTCATGCTACGCCACTGCTGTTCTGAATATTACAGTTTCTTTAATGACAAAGATATTTAATATCTGCAGGTTAATGTGTAATAATTGTACCGCTATGAAATAAAATTGAGAAATGCCAGGCAATACAGTTTCCTTTTATGATGGATTTATGCAACGTAATAGCTTTGTGCTGATGTAAGATAAATATAATAGAATTCCAGCTGCTCTTCCACGTCATGGTGAGCTTTTCTGGCTACTTTCCTTCTTCTGCTTAAGCAGAAATAACATAATCGGTTATTAACAACTTTGTATAAAACGCGCGGGTATCTAGCATCGATGAAATTAGTGATAGCAAGATGATATTTTGGCGAGATGAGTCCTGGCATTCGCGATGAGACTGTCTGACATTCGCCTTATATTTGAGGAAAAACTCGGAAGAATCCCAACGAGCTGATCAGTTCTATCGGAATTCCAATCCACGCCCGACCGTATATTAAAATATTGTGAACTTTATTAATTATTCGTTTTCATATCGTCTTAACACTGGGTAACGTTTTTATAATGACAATTGATTACAAAACACTAAGACGCAGTTACTCCCTTCAGAGACGGACGGACTTTGTCACTGACTTGTTGTGTCGCAAATATATCAGTTTTGTAGGCTATATAAACGTTCTGAAGTACAAGTTTCGCATATTATCACTGTTGTATGCATACTGCTAAGCAGAAATATTTCATTAAGTTGAATAACTTATATCTAGACAGTGGATGCGGGATGATTTATCGTTGAATGTAGGTGCACGTTTACTATATGTTACATTTTTTTTCATTCAGACCATTGGCTTAACAGGTTTTAAACGTAAACAGACGACGTCAACATGCTACTGTATCTCCGTACAGTCAGAAGGAAAAGAAAAATAACGTACCGGTACTGTAGTAGTGTAGCACATACCTTGCAAGCTCAGTCCTCGTCATCATTGATGCAATTACCAGCGTTGCAGTAAACGACGATATATTCTCGTAAGTTGTCGAAGCTGAATCGTCTTCGCCTATCGCTTAAACGGTTTTTGTATCGAGAGAATTTCTGAAGAAAACCTCTAAAATGGGGATCACTCAATTTCTTTAGAGGAATATTTGCACTGAATCATGTTGCACGTGACGTTTAGACCCGCACAACTAAATGATGATGATGATGATGATGATGGTTCCTCAGATTTCATTTCAACGCATTTCCAGTGCGATGTACTGTTGCACTGTTTCTCTATAGCCTGAATTGTTCTGGTTTTTATTTTAATTGTACATAGGTCTCATACTTCTTAATTGCATTTCGTATCTCTAAGCGAATTTTAACGTTTTGACTTCGACATTATGAATGGATCAGCACTACACTATTCAACTCTTACTAAATACCTGAGCAGGATAACACAACTGCACACATTGCGTTGTAATGTAGACCGGGGTTCCTTCGTTCTGTATGCTGCTGTACTCGCCAGGTACACAAAAGACGGACGGCGCGGCAAGTGCCATATACTCCGATACGAAACAACTTCACTTTTCCTTAAGTCATCCCGCATCCACTGTCTACTTATGTCTAATCAAGGGAATTGTCTCTTTGCGTCGTGGGTTTCTTTCTCTGACGATAATGTTGCAGGAACTTCATGCTGATCACTTGTCTCATTCAAACGCCGTGATTGCCAAAGCAAGGAGTTCTACCTCCCTGTTCCTATGTATTTTCATGGTATATGCGAGAAATAAATTTACCCTTCTTAATCCTTGTCATAATTTTAGCATTAAACGTTGCTATAAATAACCGACGAGCAGTTATCTTTGTCTGTAAAGCATCAGACTTCGAACTGAAAGAGTTTGAGTTCAAGCCCAGATAAAGGATAGCGGTCTTCGTCTCGTCATAACTTCCAGAATGGCTTCGAGGTACAGATACGGAAATAAAATTTGGAGCTCTCTTATTGTGTGTTTCGCTTACAATACACTGCGCATGTGCAGTAAATAAGAGCCCCTGTAAATATGCTATTTGTGGACAGTTGTGTGAAATTGTTGCCTACATATAGGTGATCTTCCATCAAAACCCGCTCCAAATTTTAATTCCATATCTGTACACTCAGCCCTCTATGGAGGTTATCTCGAAATTCGCGCACACGGACTACATCATGTGAATCCGGGATGAAAATGGAGACGAAAATGTTTGTAACAAAATTTTGTTCGAAGAATTTTTAATCGCACATTTGGGCAACAGTGCACAACATATGAGTTTTAACAGTCCACTAAAATGTAATGTTTACTATTTTATCATTGTAACTAAGAAGCAATTACATGACAAGGAATAGATAAGCAATAATTTATTACGAAGTTTTGAAGCACCATAATGTAACATAGAAATAATTCTTATATTACAGAGAGGTAATTAAAATAAATAAAATAAAAACCGAGGGAAGTGATTTGAACAATAAAATTTATTTTTAAAGCAGCGTACGGATAGGCTGAGCTACGATCACAGGATTAACATTTATTTATAAAATACAGCGATGCCACTTTGTGCAATTAAAAATTCTTCTATTTCATTTAATGTCGTTATTCCATTTTCGGCCAATGAAGTGTAATGAAATTTTGAATTCCAACCAATCAGTCATACATCGCGATAATTTCTGCAGCTCCATTTATCACTATCAATTTATCGCATGGTTGTTCTTTTGTTTAGTCAGTGTCGCCAACTGTTTCCACGTAAATCGATGAACGTGAATCCATTGTACTAAATAAGTGCGAAATCCTACTTCCACATCTTCATCTTCTAATTCCATGTACATTGTATCTAAAGAAAATGACACTCCTTCATAACAGTTGTTCATTTAATTAATGTATTAATCAGGTTATTTGTAATTATGCTATAAAATGTTTAAATTAAATGATTTCAGCAGATAATGAAAACGTATTTCTGTTACAATAACAAGAGAAAAGCGCAGTACATGTAATTAACATTTTTGAACCTGTATTTTGCTTTTCTCAATTGGCATTACTGAATAACATTCAATTTCTTAATTGCAGTAATCGTTATTCATCTATTTCGATTTCACAATGTCTGAATAGGTTAAGTATTCATAAATATACAATTATTAACATATGAGCGAATTCTAGGGTATATTATTTACATTTTTATTTTATTCACGAAATAGTTCTAATAAATGTCACTCGGGGTCTGAGATTTTCCAAATAAATCCTTGTGACATTACTATAGATAAAATTTTGTTGCTAACACTTTCATCTCCATTTTCATCCAGAATTCACAGTATGTAGCCAGTGTGCACCAATTTTGAAACTCCCTGATTAATTGAGGACCGGGTCTTAGCTGCAGCTTAGGTAGAATAGATAGAGTGTATAGTGTTCCCCGTATCACATGCTCGCGAGATCACGAAAGCATGAAGCTTACCTCTTCCTCTTCATTGTTGTGCGGGTTAGTTGCATTTAACGGGGAAACCTTTGCCTTTGTTGTTTACGGTTGATGAACATGATCGACATAGATCCAGACACTTTGCGCCACCTGTAAGAACTCCATGTGGCTGGCTATATGCCCTATAGGACAGTCTGACATCAGATTGCATGGAGGTTCTGACTTAGAAATTGGACGCGATACAGTAATTTTCTATGATTTGGGTTTTGGTAACAAGATGTAATAATGGATTATGGAAAAATCATGGAATTAGGGACATAATCAGAGAAAATTCTAATGTAAGGAAAAGGAACGCATGAAGTTTACACTTTGCTGATTTACGAGCTCAGCCATAGAAACTGTGATTTCCTGTCTAACAAGGGAATCTTGAAAAATCATCGGATCTAAACTTCCGTTGGGAAGTCGTAGTTTGAGAGGTAATGTGAAAAAGAATACAAAATCAGCTTCCGAAGATAGCTTAAACTGTACAATTGAGTAGACATTTTGACATGTTGGAACACAAGAGCTTGACACAGCTAGCTCATCATCAGTTAGATCTGCAGACAAAATATAAAGATTGTTTCTTTGACATTTATCATATTGTATTTCTGTTGACAGATAGAGTAGGGAATTATATACAGAACAGAGTTCATAGTACACACTGATTTGAGCAGGAGCGGTCCGTCCTTATGTGCTACAGTACAATGATAATTTTGGCTCAAATAATGTATTTGTAATACCACCATAGTATTTGATCTGTCATTTGACAATGTCCCGTGGTTATGTTCATGACCCGTTATAAAGTGTTTAGTCTTCGTGCCTTCTTCGGTGCCTCAGGGAATTCGTTGTGCTACTCAGAGCTCCACATGAAAAATGTAGACAGTTATGCGCATGTGCGAAGTTGAAATCACTGCCCTGATTGGCTATTTTTACGCGGGAAAGTGCACAACACAGCTTGGAGATTGCAAAAGTAAAGCGTAACGAAAGAATGCTTGTTTGTGGTGGAACTCTGAACTATTTACAATATATTTGGTAATTCAAGTGCCCGACTGCTGCTGCCATCTACCAGGTAAAGTTGCTGTCAACAGCTATACTATGCTGAACAAAAGAGTGTTCCAGATACAAGTTGGATTTCTATACGGAAGAACTGACTTCCGAAATATAGATGGCTGTTCAATTGTCATAATCAGGGAACGGATTTATATGGACTAAAAATATATGAAATATGTAAATATATATGTAGTTATTTTTACCAAAATATGGAATTAAATATGGATTTTTACCAAAATATGGAATTAAATATGGACTTAAAATTATAAAAAAATGACTATGTACGTTAAATATTGGTACATTTTAATCAAACTAAACAAAAAATATAATGGACGTACCTTATCTTCCAATGTAGTTTCAACAAAACACAATTTTTATTGTCTGTTACCATAACAATAGATTACAAACATTTCTTTCAAGTGCTGAAAAGTGAATCTTCTTCTATTGTCTCTGAGGATAGATTTATACTGACTAAAAGAGCGTTCGACGTCACAAGAAGTAACTGGTACATAATTCAATTTCACAATGTCTGCTGGGGATAAGTCCAAGTTAATCTTCACTGTTGATTCACCACTCATCACAGCAACAACCTTTTGTAGTTCTTCATATCCAGGGTTTTTTGAAAGTACAGTGTCCACCTTAGCTCTTACTGCATCTGCAACTTTACCTCTACCACGATTCAGTTGTTCCACAGTACTATTTATAATTTCAAAACTTTCAGATAGTGAAAGGTGCCTATTTTGGAGACTTTTGAGCGTTTTTATGATGCATGAAAATGTATGCTGAATGTGAGCTAAGTCATTCTTCACACTTATGTCACAGGTAACTGTTTTCGCAGTATCAATTGAGACTGCATCTTCAGAGTCCAATGCAAGGAGAACATTGTTAATAGAGTCTATATGTTCGGCATAATATTCAACTGCTTCTAGCCATGTACCCCATCTAGTTAAAATTGGCTTTGGTGGCAATGGAATTTCAGGGTACATTTCTTTCAACACGTTAACTCTACTGGGAGCTTTGAGAAATACTTTTTTCACTGATGAAATCAACAAATCTACTTTAGGGAAATTGTCTCTGACCACTTCTGCCACACGATGAAATGCATGCGCCACACAAGTAAAATGAGTCAATTTAGGATATACAACAGATAATGCTTGTCCAGCTTTGACCATATAAGGGGCAGCATCGCTAATAAAGAATAACACATTATCGTACATAATACCCTTTGGCCACAGGATACCCATAGCTTCGTTGAACAGTTTAACTATAGTTTTGTTATTGCACTTTTCTAGAACATCACAATGTAAAAGAATTCGTTCAGAATATTGTTCACTTAACAAACCGATAACTACATTACCAACAAGTCTACCTTCTTTGTCGGGAGTCTCATCAATGGAAACCCAAATTGAACTATCTTTAATTTCATCTCTTATCTTCTGTATTGTCTCATCGTAGATGGATGGAGCATACGTCTTCCTAAGTGTTGACTCATCCGGGATTGTATGTTGAGTATATTTTTCAAGGAATTCCCTGAAGACCTTATTCTTTAGTTTGTAGAGAGGAATATCAGCAGAGATGAGAGAACGGCACAGGTCGATGTTAAACTCAGATCTTACATTCGATGTTGTTGGTTGTGTTAAAAACAATTGTCTCTGCTTGGAATTTAGTTGTTTGTTGGCCTGATGTTTACTAGTTGTAATGTGTTGTTGCACCAGGAACTTTTGTGTAGATGATACTGCACACTGACACAAATTACAAAATAATATTTTATTGTCAGTTGATAAACCAGCTTCTTTAAATTCTGAAATGTAACTTGTTAGTTTTGATTTTAAATTGACTGAATGACGTACTTTTGGCATATTTACCGTCTTTATAGTATGATTTACAAAACTGAACCTATGTGTACTCTGACTGGCATTTAACTGTTGAGCTGCACAACTGAAGTCTGTTAAAAATTTTAAATTAAATTAATACAGTTTTGTAACTTACTTTCCCATTGTTGATAGGACTGCTAATTTTCAAATAACTCTGATGTTAAAGGGATTACTGAACATGTGTTTAAATCTCTATTGTTGAAATGTATTTTTAAAAGTTAATGGAATTTTGTTTTGTTTTATTGTTAAACCTAATATAATATGGACTGTTTTATATGAAATATGGAAAATATATGGAAATTAACGAAAATATGTACTAAACTCTAAAATATGGAAAAATATGGAAAATAAAAGTAGGATTTTTCAACCCTACACATTGTGAAACATAAAGATAATGCAAAATATAAATTATATTAGCTTTATAAGTAAATATGTATTTACATATAAATCCTTTCCCTGGTCATAATACATAGTATCCATTCTGTGAAGTATCGAAGTTGTTAAATATTTTGGTTACAACACCAATGACCACTGCTGAGCCAGAAATATGTGTTTCTTCCTTGAAACGCATAAAAACGTTTTTAAGGAACACTATGTCCCAGGATCGTCTCACTGCTCTTGCAATACTGTCAATAGAAAAGTGTATGATGTCCAAGATGGAGGGGTTTAACACCAAATGACAAGTTCTGCAGTACGAAAGAACGTCGTATGGACTTCATATTTCATCACTAGACGAGACTCCAAATTAAGATAAATACATAAGTGTAGGCTTTACAGTAGGCCGATATAGAGATTGTAGCACACTCATTATTTTGACCACCAGCCGCTACTGGATTTGAGTAAATTTTTACCTACAATTTATATTGTAGCTTAAAGTGTAAGAAATGGAGACATTTTAAAGTAGGATTAAAATGCAACATTTTACACTATATTTCAAACGATTTATTTTTAGCCTATGTATTACAATATTTACCCGTGTGCAAGTTTCCAAGTAGGATTTAGATCTGCAGTTATAGAAGATAATGTCAGGAACGACACGTGTTCAAGGCCTGATTTAGGTACAGTGCCGCCCCTAGGCAGTGCTAAAATTTGCAGCCCCCCAACTCCCACAAACACTTTATGATCAGCTATTATACAGGTCATGTTTAGTTTAAATTAGTTTTAAATGAAATGTAGCAATTCAGAAAGCAATAAATTACTGGAATCAAAATACATGCTTCTTACTTGTGAATTATAAAGATTTTTTTCGCACTTTCTTCACAGAGAAAGCATTGATGATGTCATCAAAATCGATCTGACGGAGCATATCAGACTCGATGGAAAGAAACTTATTCAAACTTATTCATTGTTGAAACAAAATTGATTTCTAAAAGGCAGGCTGTGATTTATTTTTAAACATTGGTTTTGTTGATGGTATATTTATTACGGGTATTTTTGTTTTTGTTGGTGGTATATTTATTACGAGTATTTCTTACTTCGATAGCAAGTATAAAGTAAATTGAAAAATAAACTCCAACTCTTTGCGGAATAAACCTTTTATATCGAACTAGCCGTACCCGTGCGTTCCGCTGCACCTGTTAGAAATAAATATAAAGTAATTACATAATTAAAATAGGACGTTTGATCCAGGGAACATTCGTGTTTGAGAGAAGGATAAATCGTTTAATGTGTTACTTAATTTAAATTGTATTTAAATAATTAAAATGCGGTCATTTTGGTCCAGAGAGCACTCAGAAGTTACTGTAATAACATTATAGCATTATGTCCATCTAGAGAAAGTACACTTTCCAATGGTGCAATAATAATTAATTATACAAATCGGGTAATTTAGCTTTCGATATTACTTCATACAAACACAGAAATATTCTCTGTAGACTATGTTTCATAGCTTTCGATTGTTATTGTCCAAGGCCTCTTATAGACGTAGTCATTTGTTTTCATTTCATTACACCGCCTTAGATGGCATTGTATTTTAATTTTAAAACTAATTTATCTAATTAAATATCAGTCCTATCAAAATTTTTCAAGGAATAAAACTTATCGGAAATCGTTTATAAAGAAACTTTTGTTATGTAACATATTACACAAAAATCAATAATAAGCGAGATATTTCGATTTATTTAATTCAGGCCCCCTTATAACCCCCCTTTTAAATAAGGTATGTCGTATAGCCTAAAATCTAAGTTACAGCGAACTTAATTTATATTCCAATTTGCATATAAATCGGTTCAGCCATTATCGCGTGAAAAGGTAACAAACATCCAGACAGACAGACAAAAATTTCAAAAAAGCGATTTTCGGTTTCAGGGTGGTTAATTATATATGTTAGGACCAATTATTTTTGGAAAATCGAAAATTACCAGAAAATTTTTGGCTACAGATTTATTATTAGTAGTATAACGGTCAGCGCATCTGGCCGCGAAACCAGGTGGCCCGGGTTCGAATCCCGGTCGGGGCAAGTTACCTGGTTGAGGTTTTTTCCGGGGTTTTCCCTCAACCTAATACGAGCAAATGCTGAGTAACTTTCGGTGCTGGACCCCGGACTCATTTCACCGGCATTATCACCTTCATTTCATTCAGACGCTAAATAACCTAGATGTTGATAAAGCGTCGTAAAATAACCCAATAAAATAAAAAAAAAATTATTATTAGTATAGATTACTGTATATAGTGCACATGCTGGAAAGTTATTAATTAATATTGTTGACGTATTATACTGGAAATGTAACTGAGAGTTCTGCTTACTATTCATAGCGATAATAATAAACACATCCAGTTTGATTTTCAACAATGCATTCTTGTTTATACAAGCAGTTAAATTTAATGAGATCCATAGTATAATAACGTGATACCGGAATTAAAATATACAGTAACTATGCAGCTGCATACTACGATCGCAACAATGCTATAACAAAACAATATTCGACTTCCCCAAGGCGTTCAAGAAGAAACTTCAGAAAATATTTACCACCAAGTGTTTTAAAAACAAATTTCACTGTAAAATGAAAAATAGAAAAAGGAAAGACAAAGGAAGAGAAAGACAGACATAAAATCCCGCCCCCCCCCCCTGAAAATTGCCGCCTTAGGCAACTGCCTAGGTTGTCTAGGCCTAAATCCGGCACTACGACATGTTCCGAACGGAATTGTGACTATCGAAAGGAAATGCCTGTAAGAGAAATAGCTCACGTACAACTTCGTCGGCTCTAAATTACACGTTGGTCTATGCAATTTTAACTCGAGTCTTTGGCGTAGAAAGCAGATAAGTCGTTAAACTAACGGTGCATCTACTTGGAGAAAACTGACCTTGTGACCCGACTTAAAAGCTGCAGTTTGCGCACTTCTGACCTTAATACAAGTAATTATTTAAATAAACCACGATTGTAGGATTGGTGCGAAGGGAAACAGTATTGAAGGACGTGTTATGTTACATACCATAAAATCATGCGTTTGGTATGTAAAACTCGGGCCCAGCAGGAAGGGAAATTATTGTAATTAATATCAGCAGAATTACGGCAGCAATCACTAAATATTTAGGTAGGATTGCTCGCGAAAAATGTATTTAAAAATAGGCTTAAGGACTTTACTAATAGACGGTAATTATACACAGTATTTAAAGGGTGTAATTGATATTTTGTTATTGAAGTGTTGTATCAGTGAAGAATTATGTTGTCAGTGAAGTGTGTTGCGTAAGTGAAACGTGTTCCTGTCAGTGAAGCTTTATAGTTTATAGTGGCAGTGCAATGTTTTTGAAGTGTTAGTGAAATCAGGGAGGTGGGATATGATGGTAGGGACTGGATTAATCTTGCTCAGGATAGGGACCAATGGCGGGCTTATGTGAGGGCGGCAATGAACCTCCGGGTTCCTTAAAATCCAGTAAGTGAAATCAGGGTAGAATCAGTGAAATGTGTCGTACAGTAGTTCCACTGCAGCGATATGAGTGTAGTGCTGAAAGGTACTTGTGCAGATATGAACATATCATACTCGTGGGTTTTAGTTCGAACTTAGTTTTAAGATACAAATTAGATTTACTTTAAATGTTATTTTAAGTGATCGTGCTTCATTTAATTTAGGATGTTCCCTGTTATTATTATTATTATTATTATTATTATTATTATTATTATTATTATTAGTAGTAGTAGTAGTAGTAGTAGTAGTAGCAGTAATTATTATTATTATTATTAATTGTGTTTATTATTGTCATTATTGACTGTAATTAGTTACCACTGCCACCGGGTATATACCCATTGCAGTGTGAATACATACATACATACATACATACATACATACATACATACATACATACATACAAGTCCACACCTGTGGAGTAACGGTCAGCGCATCTGGCCGCGAAACCAGGTGGCCCGGGTTCGAACCCCGGTCGGGGCAAGTTACCTGATTGAGGTTTTTTCCGGGGTTTTCCCTCAACCCAAGATGAGCAAATGCTGGGTAACTTTCGGTGTTGGACCCCGGACTCATTTCACCGGCATTATCACCTTCATTTCATTCAGACGCTAAATAACCTAGATGTTGATACAGCGTCGTAAAATAACCCAATAAAATAAAAAATATACATACATACATACATACATACATACATACATACATACATACTCTTTCGTTAGCGCGAATAGTAACTTGCTTACGTGTTACCGGTCTTTCGTGATCGCATTCCTTTCCGTGTTAGCACTCAACGTTTGTCTTGTCATATTAAGAATGGAACCATTACGATTAATACGCATCACAATAAAACGATGTTGAATTGAGTGAATAATAATTGTACGTACCTAGTTGAAGTACTAAAGCTGCGAGTATTACTAGATGTCCATACTCTGTCTTAACAAACATGTTTGCTAAATTTTCCGTTTTCATATATGCAGTCTGAATTTGTGTGGAATATTTGGGGGCCGTATCCTAGTGTCACTAAACTCCTAGGTCGTCGTCACCATGATCACAAATGACGCCTTGCAGCTCGCGTCGGCTGCAGTTGACATGACACATACGCGCGCTGTACGTCCGCACCACACTGCACCAGGAAGGCAACTGAACTGAACTCGCGGCGCGGCGCGACGCGGCGAGAGCCTGCCTGGTCGTGAAATCACGGTCACCCGCGAGGCTGCGGTCGCGTTGCTGACACACATGCTTCGAGTAGGGCACTTCGTCATTTTCCCGTTTTAAGTAATCCTCTTAGCATTGTCTTTCTTCTTTCGTATAAGCGTGGTTATAGTTTACATATCTATCGCAATTATCTTGCTATATAGTCATTCTGTGTAATATTGTCGTACCTCTGAACGATTTTCTAGGAACTTGATAAAATAAATTATATCACTTGGTTTTTATTGTATTGAGGAATTCCAATACGTACATGCCAATAAATCTTCATATAACAATTTCCTATTTTGTGTTTTATTTCAAGGACAGTCAGTGTGTTCTCTGGTAATTGAAAAAATAAAAACACAGACACAGAATAAATAGTCTGTCATCTAACTAATTAAATTAATTAATCCATTCATTGTTTAAACATAATGAGTAAATCTAGGTATAATAAAAACTTTCATTTAGCCTACTGTAAGGTAAAGGTTGGTAATATTGTGATAGTTCTATTTGAGAATTTATTACAATTTTACTGAGCGAGAGGAAGATCAGTTTTTTGCGTCAACGTATTAAAGGAATGTTCGTGGACAAGTTGCTGCACAAAACCGGTCCTTCTCTCGCTCAGTAAAATTGTAATAAATTCTAAAAAAGAACTATCATAATATTACTCGTATCATAATATTACCAACCTTTACCCTATGTAAAATTCATGGAGCTTTAAAATATTCTAATTATTAACAACAAATATTCTTGGGGTCAGAAAAGAACCCAGATAAGTAATGTGAAATTTTATAGTCGCGACGCTGTTATTCCCGGCGTGACTCCTCCTCTTCGCTTACGTCTTAGGAAGTGAAGGCTCTATAAAGTCTAGGTAGGTAGTATCGTTCGCCATTTTTGTTCTTTCGTTGCCGAGCTACCATACGAGGAATCTATTTGCCACACCGTTAAACATTATCATGTCGTAGCTCCTATGATAATAAATCAAACGCACTGTAATTCAGCAAATAATTGAGCGGCAAATAACGTCTTCGTGTGCTTTCTGCGAACACCAACGAAAGAGCCAAAATGGCGGGCGCTTATATTAAGTATTTATTGAACCTTAGGAAATGAATTACGTCTTCCTCAGCGAATCACAAGACGCACAGGTTTAAATGTAGCCGACCAGCAACGCGATTGGCTGCCGGAAATTAGAGCGACGGGACTATAGAGCAGCTAAGTTGCGAGGGTTAAGACCCATTAAATTTGTACGAAATCTTATTTTCTTTTTCGTAATTTTCAGATGAATTTATCTGTGTGTAATAATTGAACAAATACTTGTTTTGATGATACTGCTGTGTACAGACAACATACCTAAAACTACTTTTTCGGTATAAGGGGTGCTGAAATGAATATTTCCGTGAAAATCTCGAAATATATTCCCATTAGCAGCATCGCAGTATCATGTCTCTATACTTAAAATTGGAAGGTAGGCCTATATGGTATTTGTAATTTTTATTCATGTTTATATGCCTTAAAATCCCGCAAAAACTAAATTTTTACAAACTTTTTCTTTGAGTCGAAAATCGAAACCAATGATAAATACCGGTGTAGATACGCGTATTAAACACTACAAAACATGGCATGGACAGTTAAGTAAGAAACATCTCTTTTCCGGGCACACCTAAACTAGTATGAGTAGGCCCTATACAAGGAGCAGTCAATAAGTTTACAGATTGCCCTGAATATAGGCAACACACAGGGCATAGGAAACTGAGAAGTTATCTAGAACCAGGGAAAAACGCCTGGAATCTATACTAAATGCATCAAGGGATAGAAGAACACTAGCCATAATGCTTATATGGAAGGATTCCAGGAAAAATCGCAATAGATCCTTGACATGTTTGCATAAAATCTCGTGTATTAGAAGCTCAGTCCTTGCAGACAGTCTGGCTCTGATAGACTGACTTAATGATCTTCAGTGATACGCGCATGTATGTTTAACGGTACAATAAATACAAATGCAGTTCGGAAATATATTGATTGCACCTTGCTTTCAAACTTTTCATTTGATAAAGGACCAGATTAAAATCAACCACATGTAAGTGGACTGTAATAATTATTCTGGTGGAAGGTATTCCGAACTGTGAAAGTATTTTTATAGCGTGTGCACTCGCCAGTAAAGTGGTTCAATGTTCGATTCCCGACATGGGCAATGGAAAAAATTACTTTCCGTTGACGGGACTGGGTATTTGTCAGTTGCATTGTGATTGTCCCCTGATATCTTTGCGATGGCCCTGCGTCATGCCGACCCCAGAACCAGGGAGGCTCGCACTTGTGAGATGTCTATTGTTACGATCCTAATAAAATATGTAAATTGCTAAAACATTAATTGAAATTTACTGAATCACTTAATTGTCGCCAGAAAAAGTATCTGGAATAAACGTTTATGTATATTTTGTATTATGTTGACATTCGGCAGGTCACAGCTTTGAAGGCTGGATGAATAACATTCGCACAGTCTTGAGCTTCCTTTGCATGCCGTGTGCTTCGTGATATGAGTCACGCTCCCAGGTCTGGTCTTCGAGGACTCCAATCTTCACATTGATTATTGAAGAGTTGAATCATAGCAGTAACCGGAAAAATTACAGCAATAGTAGTCGTCATTGTGAAAATATGAATTCGTGAACGACAGGCTGTATAAGACGACGAGATTAGACTATGTGTTAATTTTACATGATGTTTTAAGTTTTTCTGTTAAAGTTTTTATTGAAGTCCTATCAGAAATGAAATTGACGTAATCGATGTCTACTGTAATAGACAGTATTTTTAACACAAAGATTGCAAGAATGCACGCTGCTCCCACAATTTGTTTTGGCGTTTATACTCCCTCATCTGGAAGATCTGGTAACAAAAGTGAAGCGCGGAAGGAGGAGGAGACAGAGAATGAAGACACTGACATGGACTACCCCTCATTGTAAACCCTCATTAAAACCTATAGTTTTTCCTTAAAACCTTCATTTTGTTGCATGCTCTTTTCCTTTATCTTAGATAAGTTCCAGGACGTTGTCTCCTCTCTCCGAGATTTGCAGGGCAGTCTTTGAAACAAGGTGACTAATTTTTAAGAAGTTGAGGTGCGAATGAATATTTAAATGTCATTTTCTTTTAATTTTACGTCATTTTCCATTAGTATAAGGGCATTTTAATGATCATTTTAAGTAGATTTTTAGGTCATCAACATCCGCCCCCTACTTATAAACTTTTTCGCTTCCTCATTTTAGAAAAACACAGTGGTATTCAGGTAAAATCTGTTACGTTTTGTGAGAACATACTTAAAAAGAACTGTTTTGAGATACATAGGCCTAAATTTTATTTTCACTTTTCCTTTCAAAATCAGAATTCTAGTTTACATTCAAAATGTGAACGAAAATAACATAAATTAGGGCACTGTTTAATTATATGTACATGCTCATGTTTTTCTATAGCTTCTAAGTAGCCTACCAATAAATGTAGATTGTAGGAAATGACCATTTTGGGGCTATGTTCTGACCAAATACCACAGAAATAAAGTCAGAGACTCTTCGCGGCTTCATCTAAGATAACACATAGTATCACCACAGTCTAGTATATACAGTCACGAAGCTTGAGTTTATGAGGGTACTAGAGACAATAGACTGCAGGTACTATTTCGCATTGTCTGTAATGAGGCGATAGTAGCGATCCTAGTGGTTAGCAACTACAGGGACATCATTTTATTTTTACTAACATTTTTAATATTAACTTGCCTATATATCTGGATCAACTCCGTTTGCTACCCCCTTCCACGACTGGAGTTCGATGATACTGGCGTAATATACAAACAAATCACTTTACTAAGTATAGGAGGGAAGAAAAGTACGTAGTTCATCCATTTACGTAAACTAGGAAATATCGCGCTTTTGAGTTAGAACATTTACATTAGGTTTTTGTTTAATCAAAATACAGTACTGTATTAACAATGAGTGTTTTTACTCACGAACTGAGCTGTCCATGTGGACGTATTCATTATGCAGTGTATATTATACTATCTATAGCACATTAGCGTACAATATAGAGAATGAAGTTAAATTGAAAAAATAATCATAATATGGATACTGAAACACATTTTTTAAAATGTGTGGCCATTCATTTCGATACAGGCTTCAGTTCTAATGTGCATAGTATCGCACTATAGACTATTGTACCTAATTCCAATTATCAGTTTCGTTTTTCGTACTAGTAACTCATGTTGCAATAATTCTGTACCTGCTCTATAAAAGAGTACCTTACGTAGGCCTACTGTAAATTTCATCTTCACTTCTGCCTGATCCGAAAAGATAAAATTACTCAGACATGCTATCTACTGTCCGTCTAAGTGGTTATGTCGTACGGTCGTAGAAAGGGAGGAAATCACGTGACAGTTAATTACTTAACGAGGCCATTTTATTTAAGTTATTTTAAACAGTTGTATAATATTACATAGCTGTCCATCCCTAACAGAAATTAATGTTCTCAGAAAAGAGCTAAGACAGCCCAGCCACTAGCTGGCGAATAAAATTTGGTGGGGGAAACCGGGATACGACGTAGGCAAATGGACGAGAGTACCTGTGCGAAAATGATTCAATATTGAAAGCTCTTTCGTCACTGGAAAACGCGAACATATTTTTGGAACGTACTGTTTGCTATGACCGTAAGGCTACTATGACTGTATATGCGGTCTTGAATCTGTGTGGAGGACGGTTGAACTTCATTAGTAGAAGGAATGGGAGTGAAGTACATTCAAAAACTCAGGTACAATAAAAATTGAAGTAAAAATAAAATTATGTCCCTGTATCTATGGATGCATATTTACTACGTATTGAGCTTGGAGACTGTATATACTAGATGTGATATCACATTGAAAGGGACAAATATTAATTCCTTATTCAGGATTCAAATCCATTATCGTGGTCGTTGGCTATCGAACTGAAGTCGATGTTTATCTCTTCTGATCAGTAAGATTTAAATTCTCATAGTCGTAATTGCGATTGTGATTATTTACCATTCATGTTTTCTTCAGAAACTTGAAAGAACACTGCAGTGATGTGTGGGCTGTTAATCACCCCATTAACGATAGGAGAACATTTAGTGCGTGTCGAACTGTAACACCTCACTGTCACGAAATACCGAAGTCTCGAACTTCTAGCCGCGGTCCGTACTTAGTAGCCTACAAAACTAGTCGATATACAGTTTCCATAAATAGTTCTGTTTCGTGTCCGTCTGCTAATTGTAATCGGGTACTTGCATCGATAGAGTTAAGATAACGTAATTCTTCTGGACGTTTCGAGCGTGCGGTTGCCTTTTTTGGAATCCACTGAAGTTGAATGTTTTAAAGATCCGTTTACACGCTTGTGTAAATAATTTGAGCGAACTGGCTTTGCGTGTAAATTTGTGCAAGTAAATTGTACGCGGAAACTTGAAATTACGGCTTGCGCAAATAAATTAGTTTCGTTCGATTAAATTCAAAGCAGTATGTGAAAAATGAACCTAATGCATATTTTGTTACGCGTTTTACAGAGAAAGATGAGAACTGCGTAACTGTTAAAATGTCTCTAGTTCTGTAGCCTACGCAATTGTTTTAGGCATGTTTCAATTTAGAGGTTTCTATGTATAATTCGGATACTTTAGGAAAGTTACAAATAATTTCTTAATTAAATTAGTGCGGAAATTCTTTTTAATAACCAGGACTTCACTTACCTTCTTCTATGTCATTTCGTTGGTACTTTTTCTTGTTTTTAAATCAAGCTTAGGCCTAACAACCGTTTATTTTTATTCGTTATAATTCACCCATAATTTCCAATTCTTATTACGTGACTACTTATTCTACTTCCCACTGAAGATTACTTCAGCAGGTTCAGTTTTATGATTATAAATATTTTTGTAAGTAGCTTATCTTACGACATAACATCTTAGGTTATTTAGCGTCTGAATGAGATGAAGGTGATAATGCCAGTGAAATTAGTACGGAGTCCAGCACCGAAAGCTACCCAGAATTTTCTCAAATTGTGTTGAAGGAAAATCCCGGAAAAAACCTCAACCAGGTAACTTGCCCCGACCGGGAATCGAACCCGGCCCACCTGGTTTCGCGGTCAGACACGCTAACCGTTACTCCACAGGTGTGGACTTCAATAATTATAAGTTGCTACTACTACTACTACTACAACGACAACAAACATCAATCAATAGTAGCCTACTACTATCGCCACTAACGTGACCACTAAAAGATGTGCATCGTAGCTAGTGGACTGCGTCCTGGAAAGTGAACCTTGCTATTGGTTGATTAGCAATTATCCTTCTTTCCTCTGCCGGCAATGTTTCCGTCGCCTGTTAGACATTATGGAACTCAATATAGTATTGCTTCCGACTTCCTTTTGCCGTCACTGAATGCGCTGTTGCCACGTCTTTCTGTCACACACTTCGTTACCGATTTTCAATGAAATTGCAGCCAAGCTGTGAATGTTACGCAACAAACCAATACAGGACACATTTGTTGGTATTTATTCTACAAAATCTCACATCACCTGTTTAACATCTCCCGTTTTCCTGGAATACAGTTTCCAAAATTCAACTAAGAATGTTATTTTTATCAAAACCCGTTCACCAAAGATCATAGTGATATTACACTTCTCTGTTTAACGCATTGTCTTGATCAGGTCTTAGCCTTATTAACTCGATTGAGTCACTGCAGACTACCCCTTAATTCCCCACTCCACCTTCCCCGGCTGAGACAATTATGTTCCTGAACGATACGAGTACACAGATAGGCAAGCATTGCTGAGTGACGGATTGTAGAAGGCAGGCATCATAGCTTTCGGCTCTCGCTGGTCGCCTAAAGTCCACCATTGATGCACACTGCCTGACTATGTGTTTGTTTCTAAAGCGGAGTAAGCGAAAAGGACATGCCTTTATGCCCAAGTCTGGTTTTGATTCATCTCTCAAAAGGATGCTGTTTAGTTCCCTTTGACCCTGCTATAGCCTACTTAACATTTATTCAGTTTCCCATTCCTTGCTATAAACGACATTATGAAGCTTTTCAAGGCAATTCAATTCGTTTGTCGTGTTGTGATTAATAATACTGTATAGTTCTTCTTGGAACTTTTATTCGAAAACATATATAAATGAAATCTTTTAATATGCATCAGAATTTCATGAGCTTTCTTTCCTGCATTGCACACAGGGAAGGCATTATATAATCATAAACGTGAGGCATTTAACTTAATGTTGCTATATAACTTATTTACTGTTTAACCACATGTAATTAATTGTGCATAAATTTACATAAAATAACTGTACGTACATTCAAATAACTTTTAATGTTATTATTCTGTTTATGAAACTCAGTATTGAAAAGTGGTTCACTCACGCGTAGCAAACGTGTTTTAAGATTAGACATGCTAACCCTGTGACAGTCCACCGCTGTGGACTAACGGTTAGCGCGTCTGCCCATGAAATGAGCAGGCCTGGGTTCAAGTCCTGGTTGCGATTTTTTCGGGGTTTTCCCTCAATCAATTGAAGCAGATTGCTGGGTAACTTCCAGCGTTGGACCTCGGATTCATTTTTCCGTCATTAATTTACATATCATAATCCAGACAATAGCCCAGGTTAAGTTTACTGTGCTGCATGCTGTACTTGTACAAGATCGTGGCCGTTCGGCTACCCAATCATTCACAGAATAGGAGTGGTAAGCACAATAAATGCTAAGCCTTCGGGTCCCTCCTCCGTTCAAGGTAAAACCATGTGACAGTGAAGCGATCTCGCTAGAATGTACAGTAGTGGCAAAAAAAAAAAAAACCGGACCGACCCTTGTAGCTGATTTCAGAGCCTTGTTCACTTCAGAGCACGATAGACTGGTAACTAAGACTTTCGTGGTTAGAATCCTGCCTGAGAAGGAAACTTTTTTTTTTGTTCCTTATTCAAATTTATTCCCAATACTTTTCGATTGCAGCGATATTTTACTACTTAATTAACTTATTATTCCCAGAACATGACTTTTACCAGCTTATTTTCTAATGGCTTTCGAAATGGGCTACGTCAGCAGTCGAAACTACAACAATTTCAATAGATTACTCGCTATCTTGTGAATGCACAGTGGTTCATTTCGGAGACTTTGATTATTCCGTCTGTCCGGATTTTTTGCCACTACTGTACATATGAGATAATGTGCAACAAAAATATGCCTTTCCTATCAATTCCTTCTTATTCCTTCAGTTCTATAATTTTATTCAATATTGCATTTTTTTTATTTAATAGAATATAAACTAGTAATGTGAATTACTATTTTCTTTTAAAAATAGAACCGAATGGAATTTAGGTTTTTTTTTTCCTATTTTGGGTACAGGGGTGTCGCACGGAAAATACGACACGCGAAGAACGGCGCTGTCTCAAAAAGTTTGGGAACCCCTGAGATAAGTAATTTCATTTCTGTCTTGATCTCATGGAAGAAACAACAAAAAATCGTTCAATTTGTATCGATTTCATCGCCGTTTTTGATGTTTAATTGCAAATAAAGATCTGTTAACCCGTATACTAAGATTTATGACAGGCTTTTTCATGTGCGTAATTCTCTGAGTAATTGATTCATAGATACTGAATATTAACGAAATCCGTCCAATAATTTAGGAGAGAAATCGCAGTATACGAACGGACGGTCGGACAGATAGAATATGGTGCGCAGTAAATCTATTTTGTTGCAGTAACGCAATACTTTCTCTAATAAGAAATGAAATAATGAACCCACTGTGCATGCAACAATATAAATACATGACTTTCTCTTGACACTGATTTTTTATTTACTGACCAGGTTTACAATGTCTGTGACATCTTCCTGTGCCCAATACATCATAATTATATCTTAATACCAAAGGAAAAAAAAAGTAACAACTCGTGAAATTTAATGATGTACATACAATCCATTAAATAAGTTAAGTATTAGATTAATTTATTAGATCTTCTCCATTTTCCCGTGTCCCAAATCCTCGCTTCATAGTCTTCTTTCCCTCATTGTTGTCCCAACCCCTTTGCATTTAAGTTATGTCAGCTTCCTTCTTCCTCTGTCGCCAATCCCATATTCTTGTGGGGAGTCTTCAACCAGATATTCTTTCCACTCTTTTTACACTTAAGAATTAGGAGGTATTCAGCACTGTTGAAATGTTTTGTCGATAACAAGGTCTTAAAATTTTACGTTATCATGTTGTTCATTATTATAGTGCAGCGATTTTCAATCAAGATGTGTTTCAAACGACATTTTAATTAATCTTAATTTTACCACCTTCCTGGAATATTCTTTGTTCATCTGAGACGTTTGAAACAAATTCAACAGCAGTGAGTTTGCCTGAGGAACTTATCTTGGCTAGCAAGTCTTGCGTACCTAATTTTTAGTTTTTTTTTTTTTCAATCTAATCTTCAGGGTCTAACTTTAACTGTGTTCGCCGTTGAGGATAAGACTGAAAAAAGAGAAATAAATTAAACTTGTGCAGCGATATTTTACTACTTAATTAACTTATTCCCAGAACATGAATTTTACTAGCAATCGAAAAGTATTGGGAATGAATTTGAATAAGGAACAAAAAAAAAGTTTCCTTTCCAGGCAGGATTCGAACCACGAAAGTCTTAGTTACCAGTCTATCGTGCTCTGGAGTGAACAAGGGGGAAAAATCGTATTAATTCTAATCAACTATAATGAAACTGTAAGTCTTCAATTTCGCATACTATAATATTGCACTATTGGTTTTAATTTTTATTTTAATCAGGCATTTGATTTCTAATGTTGAGCCATTTCTTGATTAGTGCCAATTGTTGTTACTAAATAATGTATTTAATTCGTAAATTTTAAGCCATCTCTTAGTGTAGCTATTTATTGCTGCTAAAATAACATGTTTAATAGCTATTGTATACATATATATATATATATATATATATATATATATATATATATATATATATATTTCTTCCTATAACCATTAGATATAAATATAGAGACATGCCTTGAGGCTTTATGAAACGATCCATTCTTTCATTAAGGTGCATTCTTGTACATAATTCATGTGAATTGTAACCTTGACCACAATTTTGTATTATAATTTTATTATTGTTTATTGCTTATAAAATATGTATTTTGATACCAACTATAACCCTAATATACCTCAGGGTGAAATAGGGTTTATTAAATTGGATAATAAAAAAAAGGCTATGAAATTAGCTACAAAGGTCGGTCCGGTTTTTTTGCCACTACTGTACAATTTTTTTCCACCTACACCGACTCTGTGTGTTTCGCTTGTGACATTAAACTTTGGAGAATCATGTCATTCCAAATGAGTTGTAAAACAGTAATCGGTTTATGAATTTAAGATCTAAACACAAGCTACATTTTATTACGTTTCTTCATCAGCGGTTCTCATCATTTTAATTCGCTCTTAGTCTCCTCTCTGCTTTGAAAATCAAATTGCAAATATGCGCTTTATTTAACTTGCGTCTACTTTTGTTATTCGTTTAATTGGCCGCCATATTCAGACTCGACTGTCTAGACATAAATTAATATTGTAGCTGACTAGCGAATCTGTTTTACTCTTGATGTATGAGATCGCAGACATTTAAAAATAATCCAGTCTTTGTAACATGGAGCAAGTTCACGGGGCAGTGCTTTATCTCGCACGTTCTCATCTGCGGGGAGCAGAACGATACTTGAATCTAGGGCGGTGGGCGGGTATCGCAGAGTTCATTAGGCGACCATCCCATGGGATATCCGCGGGAAAACAAGGGCGATGGCTCTCTACAGAACGCCCCTGGCATCCGGAAGCTTGCAAGCTTACGTGAAGAGCACAGGGTAGAAGCCATAATAACGGATATCGTCCAGTAGCACTGGAGCATTTCGAGCTATCGATTGTGTACTAGGTTGCAACTTGTGGTTCTTGGGTATCTTAAGTTAAAAAAATGCGAAGTGCGTTCGCAGTATTTCACAGCAGGAGTGTATTCGTCGCTGGGCAAATGAGACTTATGCCCCTTTTAATCAAAAGTTCGAAACCGAAGAAAAAGAACGCAGGAGGCGTTTAGCTCATCGCTCATGTCTAATCTTTCAAGGGGTTCCAGTGTTGAAAAAGCTAACTGAAAGACAAGATCTCCGGGAAAAAAGTTTTGTTACTGACAAAATTCAAATGAAGCTCATCAATCAAACATTTATGCACAGATAAAGTTCGTAGGTCCTTCTAAAAATCGATGCCATGCAGGTTTTATACTTTCTCCCTATAAGTTTCACAAGTCATTTATCTGTAATATCAGTGATAGACATATTTTTCTTTACAGTTAATTTCTTGAACTCTAATTTTATTGAAAACCAAACCAAATTAGATAAACTTTATTTCCGTGTGAATATACCTAACTTGCCAGCGGCGTAGCTCAGAAGGTAGCGAGCTGGACTCGAGATCCGGCTGCGCTGGATCGTGTTCGAATCCCACTGGGTTGCTTTTGAGGTTTTCTCCAAATGTAAGGCGAATATCAGGTAATCCTGTGGCAAATCCTCGTACTTATCTCGCTATCACCAATTCCATCGATAAACACGATAAGCCTTCAGACAGCGGTGCGTTCGGAATTGAGAGCTAAATAAATGTACTAGTAATTCAGGAACAATAGTAAATATATTACGGAATGGTAGAATGGAGTACTCCGAATAAAATAATTCATATAAATAGGCCGTACAAAAGGTATGAAGGAGAGATAAATGGCTTGCATTTATTGAATAATTGAATTAGACTTACAAGCCATTGTAGACAGTAGTCTATTTTACCGGGTGATGCTCGACCTGTCGCCCGGGAACCAGATTCCGTGCTACGGCAGCCATATATATTAAGAACCATGTACAAGAGCGAATGTTCGCTTCTCATATATTCTCTAGCTCTGTCGGACAAGTGCAGAGATGATTTGCAGAGAATTATCCGAACGGCAAACTTCTTAGTAGTTCTACAGTATCTTGTTAGAGACTGAAAGTAGTCTATACAAGACAAAAAAAGAGGAATGCACCAGCGTAGATAAAGACGGTAGCGCGTTTGTATGCTGATCTGAGGTTGTTTTCGGACTTGAGTTCGAGTCCCGTTTGGAATGTTCACTTTGTTAGACTTTTTCTCCATACTGTCAGATAATTCCATACCGAAATCTAGGACTCTTCTCGCCATGTATCATCTTACTATCATCAATTCCATCTAAGATAGGTAACTCGCACTTGATATGACGTCATTAAAGAAAGCTTAAGAGGTGGAGACTTGCTTTATCCGAGGAAGTCCTAAAGGATATCATATTATAACACTTCGTGTGTATGGTTTAAATAAATCTGTGTACGGTATCTTATTTTAATTTTTCTCTGAGAACAATTAGTGCTAATAATGAGTGGCTATCGAAGACATTCTCTTGCAACTACATTGCAGAGCACATGACTAGACCAGATAATACCCTGTTATGGAATTTTCATTTCCATAATGCCTAGTGCTACTTAATTAAAAAAAATAGTGACGGTATCTTAAACCGTAAAATTTTAGTTACAGAGAGTTTGGATTGGTGGCGTAATTATGTAAGTACCTGTACTTAATTTATATATAAAAGTAATAAGTAGACTTCGTGGAATTGCCACGAGAATCGCAAGGTTTACTGCGCACGCGGTATAGACTGTATGAGAACGGGGCGTGCAATGGATGGATTATGCCTCTGATGTAAACACTGAGCAGTATACTGCGGTTACAATAAAACCTGTATCCTGAATTCAAGAAATATAATGAATGATCATTGAAGTAGGAAATGTCTAAACAAGTAAATACACAATTATTTTATAGTGAGATATATTAACTCTTAAAGTTTAATGTAAGGTACTCACATCATCCTTGAATATGTGCATTGCAGTGAAGAGTTACGTACATTTTGAGCAACTGCAAAGTAACCTCCTCCGATGGTCACTTAAACAGTTTTTATGTTGGGAAAATGTATGTTCAACATCACACGATGTAATACGTACATATTTGAAGAACGAGAAGTCACTACTTTTTAGTACACCAACTTCAGATGTCTTGACGTGACCTGATGGTACATCATTTATAATACGAAGTTGTGAATAGGCAGAATTTTTAGCAATAATGTTTCTCAACTTACATTTCACTTTTTCTGAAATTAATGAATTGTTATTTTGGATAACGGTTTGTGATACTTTATCCACTATATTAAGGGCTTCTGAGAGTTTTAGTTTAGACGATTCTAACAGGGTGATGCTTTTGGACACGATTTTAAAATTAGAATCAATGAACAGAATATCATCCAATAGCTGTTCAGAAGGCAATGATTTTGCAGCTGCAACAGCGGAACTGTCTGTGCTATCCAATGCATCAATTACCTCCATTATTTTGCCGTAATGTTCTGCATAATAATTAACAGCATCCAACCACGTTCTCCAACGGGTCAAGACTGGACCTAAGGGTATTCCAGGGGCAATTGTTTGGAACAGCAACACTCTCATTGTAGTATGTTTGATTGAATTCTTGTCTGCACTGAACAAATGTTAAGCTTTGACTATTCCAACCACAGTAATGCAAAAACAAGTGCTTACATAGGCATACATTAGCTGTAGCTGCTCTATCTATTCGGACCGGTCACATCTCTTAACATGAACTGCTTATACTATGAGACCGGGCAGTCGCTCACCTCCTCTATACTACCTACATCGGCAACCTGATTGCATGTTGCGTGTGGCAATTCAACGAAGTCTAGTAATAAGTAATCATGTTACTATATTTTCGCAGAAACATGGTCTGCATTAAATTTTCTGATTATAATATATGAGAAAGTGTAAGGAAAACCTAATCATAATGTTTCCCTTGGGATGATAATTACTGCTCCAGTGATAAACAGCACTTGTTGTTAAGCTTAATTCTTTTATCCTATCCTTGTATGTGTTTTAATATAAAATCCACTCTTCATTATATTCGGTGATTCACATATAATTATATTATTTATTTTTATATATAATATTAATATACTACTAGTTAATCTTAATGTCTATCTGCTTTGTGTACACACTTGAACTTAATAGTTTAACTTCATTCTTGGTGGTGGAGGTCACAATGACCCAGCACTTCGACATAGTAGAGCTATAGCTCTAATCCTCCAGCTAGGCGCATTCCCAACCCACAACAGCTGACTAAGATTCACTGAGACCCACGTTTCGAACAGACAACTCCACTCCTCCCTAAACCACCCTGTTCCATGGGCCACAAGCCGGTGATCGAGAATGCTATAGGACAGTGATATCAAAGCAAGCGCATTTTTCTGACCTTGACGTCGTGCGCAGGCAGCAAGCGCTAAGTATGGAAAGAGGAAGGGTTGTGTATATGAATAAGCAACCTGTTGGATTAAGAAAACATTGGTGCACAAACTTCAAACGGAACGTGAAATTTTATGTCGTTATTTTTATATGGCTTCTTTCTGTTTAATAGTATCTATATTGTCTGTAAAACAGAAGTACTAACACTGATTTCTTAATATTGCACTTGTGTTTTAAATCTTAATAACATAATAGAGAGTTAAGATGGAATATTCACTTAAATTCCATAGTAGTATAATATTACACTGTATTAAGTGGATGAAACACATTCATAAAGAAAGTGATATTCCAAAGAAAGAGATTGAGTATGACATGATAAGTTGGATTTATATTGATGGTACCTTTAGCCTTACAAAAGTAATCAATAAACTAATCAAAACAGTATTACAGTACAAAGCAAAGTTACCTAGGTACTGTATCTGTTTTAAGTGTAACTAATATTACATAACAAAACTCCCATCGCATTATGCCTTTAAGGTGATATTTGTGAGCTATCATCAGAATATTAAATTATTTTCTCGAAATGTGCTGAAACTATAGAGCTGACATTTTTACAACACATGGGCACGTATCTTTTGCTTATGATGTAACAGTAGTTGCTTTGTTAATTCATTTCCTTACAAACAATTTCCATGCCAATATTTTCAAAATTTTTAATGCACTATCTTCAGTAATACGTATATACGGTACGGTATATTAGATTTACGAAAACATTCTGTAAGGCTACTAAATAAATAGGCCTATACCTGAAAATTTCACTTTTCTATACGAAAAGTTGAGAAAATATTTCTTTTGAATAAAAAGTGAAACTTGTGAAAAATGATCATTAAAATTAAAACTTATATTCTTACAATGCACTTATACTTCTCAGGCAAATCTACAAATTAACATGGATACAGTTTTAATAAGTTATCTTCCCTTTATCTATTGAATCAGTGCTGGTCATCCCTGAATATAGCTCTACCAAGCGGCATATACCACCTCTTTCGTCTGTCTCTTTCCTTTCCGCTGTAAAGCGCTCAGGCTCTCCTGGGCTCTAAAGCGCGCGCTTGCTCCTGTGGGCATCAGTTGACATACCTGATATAGGATGATAATGGAACGACGATCGGACGGAATGATGGTTGTGGCTAACATGGGAAAACAGGAGAACCCTGTGAAAATACCTGTCACCTTCTACGATGCAAGTTCACTAAGGAATTTTCACTTCAGAGATGAAATAATAGTTTATTTATTTATTTATTCATTTATTTGTTTGGTCGTTTCTTTATTTATTTGTTTATTTATTTATTTATTCATTTATTCGTTTGTTCGTTCGTTTATTTATTTATTTACTTTTTATTTCATTTCTTCGTTTGTTTCTTTATTTATTTATTTATTCATATATTCGTTTGTTCGTTTATTTATTTATTTATTTATTTATTTATTTATTCATTCGTTTATTTATTTATTTATTTATTCATTTCTTCGTTTGTTCGTTTGTTTATTTATTTATTCGTTTATTCGTTCGTTTATTTATTTGTTTATTGAATTGTTTATTTATTCGTTTGTTTGTTTAATTATTTATTTATTCATTTATTCGTTTATTCGTTCGTTCGTTTATTTATTTATTTATTCGTTTATTCGTTCGTTTATTTATTTATTTACTTTTTATTTCATTTCTTCGTTTGTTCGTTTGTTTATTTATTTATTTGTTTATTCATTTATTCGTTCGTTCGTTTATTTATGTATTTATTTATTTATTCATTTCTTCGTTTGTTCGTTTGTTTATTCATTTATTCGTTTATTCGTTCGTTTATTTATTTACTTTTTATTTCATTTCTTCGTTTGTTCGTTTGTTTATTCATTTATTCGTTCGTTCGTTTATTTATGTATTTATTTATTTATTCATTTCTTCGTTTGTTCGTTTGTTTATTCATTTATTCGTTTATTCGTTCGTTTATTTATTTACTTTTTATTTCATTTCTTCGTTTGTTCGTTTGTTTATTTATTTATTTGTTTATTCATTTATTCGTTTATTCGTTCGTTTATTTATTTACTTTTTATTTCATTTCTTCGTTTGTTCGTTTGTTTATTTATTTATTTGTTTATTCATTTATTCGTTTATTCGTTCGTTTATTTATTTATTTACTTTTTATTTCATTTCTTCGTTTGTTCGTTTGTTTTATTTATTTATTTGTTTATTCATTTATTAGTTCGTTCGTTTATTTATGTATTTATTTATTCATTTCTTCGTTTGTTTGTTTATTTATTTATTTGTTTATTCATTTATTCGGTTATTCGTTTATTTATTTGTTTATTGAATTGTTTATTTATTCGTTTGTTCGTTCGTTTATTTATTTATTCATTCATTTATTCGTTTATTCGTTCGTTTATTTATTTATTTATTCATTTATTCGATTGTTCGTTCGTTTATTTATTTATTTACTTTTTATTTCATTTCTTCGTTTGTTCGTTTGTTTATTCATTTATTCGTTCGTTCGTTTATTTGTTTATTGAATTGTTTATTTATTCGTTTGTTCGTTAGTTTATTTATTTATTCATTCGTTTATTTATTTATTTATTCATTCATTTATTCGTTTATTCGTTTATTTATTTGTCTATTTATTTGTTTATTTATTTATTTAAGTTATTTAATGAGCTTTGAAAACTAAGAGACTGTTGAGAGAGTTGATAAGGTGGTGATAATATTCTCCGGAATGAGGATGGCAGGAAATGCGAAGTAGTGAGAGGAAACTGTTCCAAAATCCGCTTTCTCTGCACAAGTCTATTTATGTCATTTTCTCAGCAAGTACATGTGCCAAATTACTACTACTACTACTACTACAACCACCACGACTATTTACCACCGCCATTTTTATTAGGCCTAATTGTTCTGGAGTCCTTACTCGGGACATCGCAGAGTGAGAGTGATTATGGAGAATTGGTGGAATTAAGATAATGGTGAGGGAAAACAAACCTGCGAAAAAAAAAAATCTCTCTCGCCCGCTCTGTCCACCACAAATTCATGATTCAGAAGGGTCAATTTACTCTTTTTTTAATATCTTATACCCTAAACCTAGAGTATAAGCCGGTTATAGCCATCTGTAGTTGAATGTAGGAAGGATAGACGATAGGATGGCGGATTTGAGACTTTTGCGTATGACATCGATTGAATGTCGTAAAGTTATTTTATAGGTCAGAAAATTAATGTGGCATAGGACTACAGTGCACTTCCCTGTGGGAGGAAGCCTTACTTTCTATTTTTTTATTAGAAAAATGAATGGCGCTCTGCCGGGTTTGTGCCCTGAGTCCAGAGACAGGCATGGTAATAACTGGAAAACATACTCGTAGTATGTAGGATATTACAAACCATACAGAATCTGCTTTCAGTGAGAAGCCAGCCAGGTGGTTGGTTACCTACGACAGAGATCGACCGTAGGATGCAGTGCTTCTGTTGTATAAATATTTTTGTAGTGCCATAACGTGAAGTGGGTCGTTTCCATACAGTTGAGAGTGCGTAAAGCAGGCCTTAAATGAATAGAGGAACAGTTGAAAAACCTATGCGGCAAATACTTCACCACGCGCAGTGCGATAAAATAAATTCATGATAAATATCACTGTAGAACATGCTGTAAAACTTTTATCATACAACAAAATGTACAAAATTGATTTTTACTGGTACATTCACTTTATTGTAATATTTATGGTTCGTTATTTATGATATTAATAATGCCTATACCTCCAGAAATTGAAGGTAGCAAATTAGGATCTGACACATTTGATATATAATTAGTCTGAAGCTGACATAAAGTTATTTTTCTTTCCCACCGGAATTTCCTCAGGATTATCAATTTTTTCTTCCACGCAATCTTCGGCCACGTATGTCTACTTCAGCCTACCGTGCCGTTTCATTGTTTGGATATCTGCCACAGAACCAGTCACCAGAGTAGCTGAAGACCTCTTAAAACTATGGCTCGTAGTGCCTTACTTATATATTTATCGATACATATTTCCAAATACTTCGCTGTCAGACTTGGAGTTGTAGAAAACTGGTTAATTGCGACTAATTGAACGCTGCATTTTTCATTTGGATACTGAAGACAGGATGATCTGTATTGTACATTTATTGATCGAAGTGATATGCAACCTACTTTCTGCAAATTTCTACGAGGTTTACGTTATTTTCTTCCTTGTTTGGAATTGTGAACGCACATTCAGTGCGTGTTTTTGAGTCTGATATTTTTGGTATCGATTAAGAACCTTTATCTTCCATAATTCTACATAATCATTTCTCATCTCGACAAGTTCATCTCGGCGATAAGCTCCTCGCTAAACACATTTACATACTTCCTTACTTATTTACTTACTTACGACTTTTAAGGAACCCGGAGATTCATTGCTACCCTCACCATAAACCCGCCAGTGGTCCGGTGTGGTTTCGTAACAAGCTGTTTTTTACGGTGATGGGTTGTTAGCGCTTCGTCTAACCCCCAAGCTGGAGGACCAGCCCTTATCGGCTGTCCGCGACTGCTTATTCAATATATTCGCAGCTACCCTCCACATCTGGAGGCCGTCTCCTCTATCCGCAACCTGAGAACACCCTATGCCGTGGCGATAGGGACCCACAATAACAAAACTAATTTTATCATGAAAAATGTACCGTGCAAGGTACTTTTAGTAAAATGTTGCTTACCTCGTACCTCTTAAAAGTATTTGCCTTTTTAGGTCTATATCCGTCCGACCTTCCTTTCAGAAAAGCCAAAAGGACCTATAGAATAAGTAGCGATAGATTGGAAAACGTGGAAGACTTAAGAAGACTTGCAGAAGAACTACAGAGGAAGTGGGGAAAAACCTGGAATGTGAAACGATTGGCAGGAGACACGAATAGATGGAAAACTTTCACTTCAGGCCTTTGCTCGATAGAGAGCAACAGGATGTAACTGAACTGAATTCCTGTATTAGATTAATGCATAGTGTTATCTCTGTCCTTTATGTAGAACTTATTGATTCGTTTCTTTCATTCCGCTATCTTGTTTCAGGTTTATCTACTTTGTGTTATTACTTTTCGCACTTACTTCTAACGATTACTTTTAAGTAATCCATGCTAATCGTAACTATTGTAAGCCTGCGAAATTTCAAATTTCCTGACACTTTTATGCAATGTTAGTACTAGTTGCACTGCAGAATTTCAGGTCCTCTCAATACTTTCAAACGCGTAAAGAATTTTCTAACAAAAGAAATGTATAAATAGCAGCCCGGCCTCATAGGAGGCAAGGCTCGCAAAGCACGTCTATTACCTCTGGCGCCATTTCTTTGCGATTCCTTGAATTGAAAAGACATCCACTTGCCATTAAAGTATTGTTAACGAGACACTTGAAAGCTAGTATAGAAATTGTAGGCGATGAGAGATTACATTACATGGTTTTACATGTCCTTTATTGTCGTTCTCGATCGTCTTCTAAACTGCGGGAGATGGGGAAACTAATGCCATCTATTAAAGATATATTTACCCATTTAATACAAAAAGAAGATTATCACCTTCATCTCATTCAGACGCTAAATAACCTAAGATGTTGATAAAGCGTCGTAAAATAACCTACTAAAATGATGCAAATGCATCACACAGGAAACGAAAAAAGTAAGAAAAACTGGAGTGTTCTTTTAGGCAACACGATGAAAAATAGTGAATAATCGAATTGAAGCAGTGAGATCAATAACCATTCAAGCTCACTTTTGGTAATTCATTTTTTGCAAATTTGAAATAAAATTTAGGATATTTCCACAAGTGTTACGACTTCAAAAGTTGGTATACTACTTTGTCCTGATCTCTAAAATAACCAGAAATATTACGTGCAAAAATAGTAATTAAGTAATAAAAAAAAGTTATTTGCATTTTTCTCGAAACTTGTGTAAATGGACTTGAATGGTTATTGATCTTACCGCTTCAATTGTATCCCTTTGTGATGTTTCATTGCTATTTAAAGATGTAATAAAATTAAGAAAATCTTAATAGCATATCACAAGTATAGGCAAACAAATATTTTTCCTTATGTGTATGTTTTTAATAGTCACAAAATCTTGCTTCTGATCGTTTCGATATTATAAATATTATTTTAAAATGTTACAGTTTCAGGACTAACCTAATTTCTCTTTCTCTCTTTGTATCTGCTGTGAAGTTAAATACACAGCGACTTCAGAGGTCCAACTCCTGCCATTTCTTTCTCGTAATATAGGGAAATTATTGACTCCTTTCCCAATCCCATCGAAACCGCGGTTCCCACCAAATTACATCCCTATTCACAATATTAAAAAGCTTGTGGTAGACATACAGCTCTCGGATTTTATCTCTTCCTCTCTGCAACGTCACATTTGCGCAGGGGAAGTGAGGGGATAAGTTAGAAGGAGAGTTGTAATGCTTTTCAATACGCTGTCGTCCACATTGTAAGATAAGTCATTTGAAATTTAACGGCCACTGACCGGCAGAGATATAATCCGAGATCTGTACAATCTATAGACCTTATATTCTTTACATTTTCTTTTATATTATTTTATCATGTATTTAATTCACGTATATATTGCATTATCAATTCCTTTCTAATGTTTACATTTTCCTTGTCCATTAATCTGTAGCTCGTCGAGTATCTTCGAGAAAACGAAGTTTTGTTTGCCTGTTTATGACCGTTTTCGGATAATTTCAGCAAATTTATAATATCTTGCTTAGCCAGTTGTATTATACAGATTAGTGCCTTGTCTACCTCGGGATTTCGCAAATCTCGTATTTGTTACTAAGATCGACGACGTGCTCCGTCACAGGTGTTTCCTGTCTATCTGTGAAAACTTTGTGGTATGTTGATGGTCACTTTGTTACCGCAAGTTGTTGCTTGTACTCTCAGTTTGTTACATCTTAGCCATCTGTTTCCCTTTCCTCTTGGTACAGGTTATAAATGGGATACTCATGTCCACCCATATCCTGCATGTTGCGGCTGAAGAATTGTTTTTGATGGGCTTGGCAACTTCAAACCTGATAACTAAGGAAATGATGGACAGTTTTTGTCAGTGATGTAGTTCGTGTACAGACAACAGAATTAAAAGCTATTGCAAAAATCTAAATGTTCGGTAATAATTAGATTCGATACGATGGAAAATGAACAAAAATATTTAAAAAAGATTGCGACGAATGATTCTGTGGCCGGGAGGAAAAAAGTCTTAAGTCAATATTTTGTGAAAATGAGATTTTTATATATTCTGAAAGCGGAAACAATTCTCTACAATCTGGTAAAACGGCTAAAGTCAAATAATACTCCTGACTGGATTTATAGAGCGTTACCAAATGTCCTAAGTACTTTTTGAATCGAGCACACACAGAATAAAGGACTTAAGAATATTTAATACTTTATTCCTTACAAACTATCATAATACTTTCCATGCTTCCCTATTAAAAAGGTCTAAATTGTATTTTAGCCATTTTATCACATACTGATGCCCTTTCCTTTTAAAACTTTAAGCACCAGGTAAACAGTCCTATAATTGTTTAAGACTCATTTTGCATTCCTAATAATTTACATATCTCATTTATGTTCACATGAAAAAGGTCTTATGTTTAATAGTCCCTTCTACTCAGTTTGGCTTCTATACTTAAAAGGGCTTAAGTGCGGCTATTTTTGGAAATAATCAAGAAAGTAGTTAAATGAGCAACATTACCTATTTTAGAAAAAATATAAACAAATAATATCCAGGAAAAACCTCTTAATTAAAAATACTCTATAATTGACACCAATTTCAATCTTTCTACTACTCTCCTGAAAAGTATAAAATTTTTACTTAAGACCTTTTTCCTCCTGGCCACAGAATTACAAAACGAACAATAAAGATTACAGATGAAAAAGAGGATTTTGAAAAGACTGGATGAGATCGATCCAGACCTACTAAAGCCTAATTTGTGATTGTGATTGTGACGACAACCATGACGATGATGATGTTTAGTCAACTGAAGACAGGTCTGAACCTCACAAGTGACACCAATAAGGCATCACTCATGAAGTAACTAAGCCAGGAGATAATAGGGTAGGATGACCAGTTTCTTTTTCCCTCCATTGCATATATCGCCGACTAGTTGCATATTACACAGAGAAATCAAACTGACATATACAAGACTCTAATTAGGCCAGTGCCAACATACGGGTCAGAATCATGGATATTAAAAAAGGAAACGTGTACAGTAGTGGCAAAAAAACCGGACCGACCCTTGTAGCTGATTTCAGAGCCTTGTTCACTCCAGAGCACGATAGACTGGTAACTAAAACTTTCGTTGGTCAAATCCTGCCTGGGAAGGAAACATTTTTTTGTTCCTTATTCAAATTTATTCCCAGTACTTTTCGATTGCAGCGATATTTTACTAATTAATTAACTTACTATTCACAGAACATGAATTTCACCAGCAATCGAAAAGTATTGAGAATAAATTTGAATACTTATTTACTTATGGCTTTTAAGGAACCCGCAGGTTCATTACCGCCCTCACATAAGCCCGCCATCGGTCCCTATCCTGAGCAAGATTAATCCAGTCTCTATCATCATATCCCACCTCCCTCAAATCCATTTTAATATTATCCTCCCATCTACGTCTCGACCTCCCCAAAGGCCTTATTCCCTCCGGGCTCCCAACTAATATTCTATATGCATTTCTGGATTCGCCCATACGTGCTACATGCCCTGCCTATCTCAAACGTCTGGATTTAATGTTTCTAATTATGTCAGATGAAGAATATAATGTGTGCAGTTCTGCGTTGTGTAACTTTCTCCATTCTCCTGTAACTTCATTTCTTTTAGCCCCAAATATTTTCTTAAGAACCTTATTCTCAAACATCATCTGTTCCTCTCTCAAAGTGGGAGTCCAAGTTTCACAACCATACAGAACAACCGGTAGTATAATTATTTTATAAATTCTAACTTTCAGATTATTTGACAGCAGACTAGATGACAAAAGCTTCTCAACCGAATAATAGCAGGCATTTCCCATATTTATTCTGCGTTTAATTTCCTCCCGAGTGTCATTTATATTTATTACTGTTGCTCCAAGATATTTGAATTTTTCCACCTCTTCGAAGGATAAGTCTACAATTTTTATAGTTACATTTCGTACAATATTCTGGTCACGAGACATAATCATATACTTAGTCTTTTCGGGATTTACTTCCAAACCTGTCGCTTTACTTGCTTCAAGTAGAATTTCCGTGTTTTCCGTAATCAGACAAGAAGCTGATGTAACCCGTTCAATTTCAAACCCTCTCTGTTATCCTGAACTTTCCTAATGGCATATTCTAGAGCGAAGTTAATAAGCAAAGGTTATAGTGCATCTCCCTGCTTTAGCCCGCAGTGAATTGGAAAAGCATCAGATAGAAACTGGCCTATACGGAGTCTGCTGTAAGTTTCACTAAGACACATTTTAGTTAATCGAACTAGTTTCTTGGGAATACCAAATTCAATAAGAATATTATATAAAACTTCTCTCTTAACCAAGTCATATGTCTTTTTGAAATCTATGAATAACTGATGTACTGTACCCTTATACTCCCATTTTCCTCAATAAGGAACAAAAAAAAAGCTTCCTTCCCAGGCAGGATTCGAACCACGAAAATCTTAGTTACCAGTCTATCGTGCTCTGGAGTGAACAAGGCTCTGAAATGAGCTACAAAGGTCGCCCGGTTTTTTTTTTGCCACTACTGTACACAAATAGCAATTTTCGAAAGAAAGATATTGAGAAGAATTTTCGGAGATATACATGGAGAATCAGAACTACAAGGAGCTGTACGATATGTTTAAAGAACCAGATATTGAATCCTTCATTAGAATATCTAGATTGAGATGGTTGGGACATGTTGGACGTATGGAGAACCTTAGGAGGGTTAAGGTGGTTACCACACAAAAAATAGAGGGAACAGGATTGAGGGGAAGACCACGATCGCGTTGGATGGATTGTGTGGAATGTGATTTGGGAGGTTTGGAATCCGGAATTGCATGAAGCAGGCTGAGGATCCTGAAGGATGGAAGAGGATCATTAATGAAGTCAAGGCTCCCTTGGGCTGTAGTATTAATTGAGAAGAAGAAGTTACATATTACACTAGTCAGATTTTAGATGCATACAAACAATTTATTCTTCCTCTGACACATATCGTCAAGTGAGATATACTGCCTGATAATAGATGTAGGCCTACATGTCAGCCAGAACCTGAATCAGAGGCTAATTGAAGCGTCGGCTGGAACAACGTTATAAGTTACATTTAGTAAAATTTACAGGAGCTGCAAAAATGTGTACACGTACAACGTTGTTCTTATAGGGTAGCAAACTTTTGAGTGGACAAATTTAACGTACTGCATCGATGGGTAGTTGCAAACCAAAGAGTATAGCAAGATAACATGACATACAACATTATTACACGGAAACACGCCGAATGAAAATTGTGTAACTTACAACGTTGTTCCAGCGGACGCTTCAATTATTGGTTGATAATTTTTATTCGTGATACACATGAAATAATAGATAGATTTCAATCAAACTGTGATAATTTTTTGCGATAATTAGCGCATGTGTGTTTAAAATGTCGTGGAAATCTTTCAGGTGGCGAAGATTCGCTTGAAGGGACTGGCATGTAGACGGACAGTTTTAACGACAAACTAGAGTGATAGAGAGAGGGAGGGTTGGAGGGAGGGAGGGAAGGAGGGGAATGAAGGGGGAGAGGGAGAGAGAGAGTTTTTTTCATGCACAGTATTGTACATAATAGCTTGTATCATATCTTCATTTTAAAATTTGTTTGAAATAGGTACCTACCGAATAAATATTGCAGTACACTTGTAAAAGAGTCTGATTTGATCTGTGTTGCATGAATACGCAGCACAAAGGTCAGCGTTGCCTGTGTAACGATAAAACATTTTTATCTTCGTCATGAAAGGAATATGTAGCAACAATAAGGAAACTGTGAACTTGCAATCACAATAAAAGCGGACGAGAATATTACAATTTGACATGAGTTATAAATATGCAAATTCTGTTTTGTTTCCTGCTAAATATATGTAAATAGTTTTGTAGAAGTTCTTCGTGACCAGGAGACATTGCAGTAACTTACTAGTGTGTTCTTGGGGCCTGTTTCATAAACACAGTAATATTATTACAGTCATGAAAATAATTTTATTAACTGACTAAATTCTGTTTCATAAACTCATAATATACGTACAGTAATATTATTAATTTCTTAATGACCGCAATGGTTGTAGTGTGTTTATATCATTTGCAGTCATCATAAATAAATTATTTGAGGTTAAGTTTGACAAACATAACCAAGTATTGGTGTACAGCTTTTTATATTATAAAGGGTGCGGCAAAACATCCTCCCTAATTTAAAGTTTAAATAAAAAGAGATGTATCAAAATAAGGAAACTTTATTAATATGAATGGTATCTTAACAGTGGGAATTTTTCATTTTTTTAATAATGTGTCTCTCAAGTGGTGTCCTTTACTATCAATGCATTGTTGAATGCGACTTCGTAAATCCTGCATCACTCTAACTAGCATTTCTTGAGGAATAAGACCAATTTCTTCCTGTATTGCATTTCTTAGGTCTGGCAAAGTCCTCGGCCGATGTTTGAACACCTCAGCCTTAAGTTGCCCCCATAGAAAAAAAAATCGCAGGATGCAAGGTCTGGTGATCGTGCTGGCCAGGGGACGTCGCCACGTGAAGAAATTAAGCGTCCGGGAAACATCTGAGCAGCGACAACGGAATTACCACTTACCAGAAACGATACCACAGCGTAAGCACGTTCTTCACCCGTCCTCGGCATAGTTGGGATTCGTTACAGATTACAATTTGCACTAATTGAATGTCAATTCCGTGTATTCATGTCCTATTCAATTCTTGTTGTTTTGCGCATGTCATTTGATATCGCTATCGCAACGCATGTAAACCTAAATTTCCCACTGTTTAGATACAGTTCATATTAATGCAGTTTCCTTATTTTGATCCATCTGTTCTTTATGTAAACTTTAAATTAGGGAGGAAGTTTTGCCGCACCCTTTATATTATCTCTCTGTTAATAGTTGCTAATCTATACTAATAATAAATCTGTAGCCAAAATTTTTCTGGTAATTTTCGATTTTCCAAAAATAATTGGTCCTAACATATATAATTAACCACTCTGAAACCGAAAATCGCTTTTTTGAAATTTTTGTTTGTATGTCATCTGTCTGTCTGTCTGTATGTTTGTTACCTTTTCACGCGATAGTGGATGAACGCATTTCGATGAAAATTGGAATATAAATTATGTTTGTTGTAACTTAGATTTTAGGCTATATGGCATTCAAAATACATTATTTAAAAGGGGAGTTATAAGGGGGCCTGAATTAAATAAATCGAAATATCTCGCTTATTATTGATTTTTGTGAAAAATGTTACATAACAAAAGTTTCTTTAAAACTAATTTGCGATAAGTTTTATTCCTTGAAAAATTTTGATAGGACTGATATTTAATGAGATAAATGAGTTTTAAACTTAAAATAACTGCCATCTAAGGCCGTATAATGAAATAAAAAAACAAATGACTTCGTCTATAAGGGGCCTTGGACAGCAACAATCGAAAGCTATGAAAGATAGCCTACAGATAATGTTTCTGTGTTTGTATGAAGTAATATCGAAAGCTAAATTAACCGATTTGTATAATTAATTATTATTTCACCACTGGAAAGTGTAGTTTCTCTAGATGGACATAATGCTATAATCTTATTACAGTAACTTCTGATATAATATAATGTAATATAATATAATATAATATAATATAATATAATATAATATAATATAATATAATATAATATAATTTAAGTTATTTGAAGGGTTCAGAACCATAGTGAGCCAAACGCCATTTACTGAATACGTAGAAAACAAGGGTTAAAATTAAGTTATTACCATAATTCAATGGAAACCTATAACAAGTAAAATAAAGTATACACATTAAATCTAAATGATATCAGTGTTCATTAAACTATGGATGCATGTAATAAAAATTAGAAATATGTTAAAGGAATTGTCATTGCACCAATGAGTGGTCTCTGGACCAAAATGATCGCATTTTAATTATTTGGATGCAATTTAAATTAAGTAACATATTAAACGATTTATCCTTCTATCGAACACGAATGTTCCCTGGATCAAATGTCCTATTTTAATTATGTAATTACTTTATATTTATTTCTAACGGGTGCAGCGGAGCGCACGGGTATGGCTAGTATTGAATAAAATAGGTTTCGATGTACTGTGTATAACAGCAACAACAGAGTAAATTGTAATGTGTATAAATGTTTGGGAGACAATTTATTTGAGATAGGATTCGTTCTTTTGGAAAGTCATCAGCTTATTTCTCTCAGCAGCTGTAACGTAGACTTTTGCCACGAACATACGAAGTGTGAAGAAGATTTGCGATATTTGTTTGCTTATTTGAGCTCATTTTCTGGTCAGCGTGTCACGGATCACACCGTACATTTCTTCTTGGCAGATATTCGTCGATTCGTGACCGCTACAAGCTACTTCTCGCATCGCCGGGCCATGTTTTTGTCATAGCTTGGAAGAAAAACCAGTCCAGGATTGCTGCTTCAAAGGAAGTAATGATCACTTACAGCTTGTTTGTAGGTCACTATGCTACCTGAAGCCCAGCCTGCGATCGTACCTTGCTGTCAGGTTTAAGATAAACTAGCTGCAAGCGAAAACGGAATTCTTGGTCTGAAATGTTTTATGAACGTAAATATCTATGTCATGAGATGGTACATACTTTCTCGGATATTTTACGCTTTTTACAATACTTTATTGTGTTGCCAATGATATTACTGTTTCTGAAACCATCATTTAAAGAAATAATTTGTGGTACACCGAAATAAAAGATAATATTTCGTTTTCTCCATTGCACACAAAGGATATTTCTGCAAATTAAGGTACACGGCTTCTTTTGTATATTGTACGGTTTAAGAAGATTCGTGGAGTTCATTTTTCACTGATGTACAGTACATGCAATAGTTACTTGAATTATATTTCAGTCGCTTCAATTATGGTTTTATTTACGGAAATCGCTATTTAAATTGATGGTAATAGTAAGAAAGATACAGATTTTAATGAGATTATCATATTACCCACATGACAAATATCCGACATTAGCCTGTAGGTATAATGCAGAAGAGTTTATTATAACCACTGCCTTCTGGATCCTTTCGCCTAACGAGACGCGGCGGTGATTATAACCCTCTCAAAATACCTACCCCAAATAATTTGTGGTGGGGGAAAACGCTGATACTGTATAGGCTGGTTCACCATAAACCGGGAACGGAAACAACGAGAACGGACTTTTTAAATAAATATATTTAAATGTGAGCATTCACAATTAACGAAAAGCTTGCCGGAGCCCGGGAACGGGAACGAAGAATTGGCCAAGTTTTAACTTTGGCGTTCTCGTTTTCGACCCAGCCTACTAAAGTCATTCTGTTGTCATCAAAAAGCTATTTGATCGTCATATATTTTGTAGCAAGAGGTCGTGACATAATATTTTGTCCATTCATTGCTTGTAACTAAGGCAGAAATTCAGTAGAATCATTTTCCATATTTGCTACGTGTATATGTGACCAGACTACTAGGTAAATTGAGTTCTTAAATATTCCATGTCTTAAATGTCGAAGTTGGTTAACATATTTTTAAGTTGGCTGGCTTATACTCATGAGAGAATGTCATTGTTCAAGTTTACAGAAATAACATCAGAATGCGTAATATCGACTTTACATATCGTTATTGACATACATATCGATATGCATAGTCGTTTCTGTTCTCGGTTTATTGTTATTTATCTTCACATTCACGTCCTTCACTTCCCGTTCTCATTATAGTTTTGGTTTCCGGTTTATTGTGGACCAGCCTGTATACGTATTCGACTTTATTTACAAAGTAACAGTTTCATCTAAAAATTAACTCATTTGATATTTTTCCGTAACTATGGAATTAATGTCATTTTTTAGAAAGTTGTATCTTTAAGCTATAATGTTTTAAGAAGTAGTTTTTCGTTCGAGACCACTATGTAGATGTAGGCCTTTCATCTTCCTAGTGGACGAATGCCATAAAAATGAACTGCAATGTTATCTCTGTATTCAGCGTCCCAGGTACGAGCCAAGATCCCCGTTGCCGTCACTGCAACAGGAATGAAACTCTCCCTCATGTTTTCGGTTTCTGTCCCAAATGGGAGCTATTAAGAAATAAGACAACACATGGTAAGGAATAACATTGCCAAATGCCTTAGAAAATTTGAAAACTTTGAAATCTATGAAGAAGTTGCGTGTATTTCAACTGAACGTTTTGAAAAACGTGATGAATAGAACAGAGTAGTAGATCGTGAAAAGAAGAGGCATTATGAACCTTGCTTCAAATATCTGGAAGAAAAATATAACATACCAGAAAATCGATGGGAGGTGATTGGATTGTTGTTTGGAGCATGTGGAACTATTTCAACTTTTTTTTGTAATTTTTTTTCCATAGATTTCATATCAATACATCAGTTCTCCAGGATATATCTATACAAATTTTAAATTCCTCTTTGTTAATTGTGAATCACCATTTATACAGTTTTATAAATGAATAAATAAATATATAATTCGGTTAAAGGGATGGCTGCTAATAAAGGAAAGAGTGAAACTTAACTATACAGAAATAGTTTCTTTTTACATAAACAAAAATTAATTACGTGTCTGTAACCAAACTGTACTCCTTATAGGGTAGCTATCTTCTTTCTGGATTTTTTTTTCCTCTCTAAGAAACTAATTTTGAGGCAAAACACTAGAGCTCATTTATAGTAAATAACCATTTCGTATTAATTTGTCAAATAAGAACTCCTTAATTTTTATTTTATCCTCTGATTGAGGTTCAGGCTGATATGTATATCTATTACCAGGTAGTACATCTCACTTGACGATATGTGTCAGAGGAAGAACAATTGTTTGTATGCTTCATGACAATGCTCGCCCCGCATGTTGCGGCTTCTGTTCGTGAGGAAATCAACACATTTGGTTGGGAGGTGCTCTAGCATCCACCATACAGTCTAGACCTTGCACCGTCGGACTTCCATCTGTTTGGTCCCATGAAAAATTCCTTGCTGGCCATCGAAGACACCGCACATCAGCACTTTCTGACTAGTAAAATTCAAGAACATCCTTGATACTAACCATATCTGGAGACGTTCGAATTTCAATTAAGAAACCGATGAACTTACATGCAAAGTTATGGCAGGTTTATTAAGAAAAATATTTATGCACTTATGTCAGAGCTGAAGTTCAAATAGAATTCTTACAATCTTTGCGGTAACAAAATTCCTTGGAGAGAAAGCCCTTGAATATTTTTGGCACGAACCGAATAAATAAAGCTTCACATGCTTTGTGTGTTATGTCGTTTCTTAATGTGTGCTGTTGTGTTTTTAGTTGTCGACGCTTGTGAACCAACTGGATGGACGTGGGGAACTGGCACTAGATATAGCATTGTGTGCTGAACAGAGCAGCATTGCTCGGACTTTGGTGGAACATCAGGCAGACCTCAATGCCAGAGATATGAGAGGTTACACCTTGCTTCATCGAGCAGTTGAGAGAGGTTTGTGCTATTCATTGTCTAGAAAATATCTGATCCAGAATATCTTGGCTCTATTTATGTGTGTCCCTTTTTCATATAGATACTGATACAATATATGACTGCATATGCAAGTATTGATAGGTACGAATTTATATATTTTGGTAGCCCAAACGTTACATAATGTAAGCTTCATCCATATTCAGTGGCGTAGCATGAAATTTTGAGCAGGGGAAGCTAATTCGAGTTGTCTTTCATGCAATATGAGAAAACGTATTACAAAAATATAGTCTTAAAATAAATAGTAGTCAATGTCAAGTCAGCAGTCGATGATTGGTTGGAACCTCATAAGTAACACCAATAAGGCATGACCTCAAATGATACGTAGTAAAATATGATTTCACGGTTTACACATATCTCTAATAAATAGACACGTATACGTACTGTATAACATTAGCTCACTCCCTGCCATATTTAGAGGAATCACAATATTAACGGTCAATAGATACAGTATTAGTATCATTACGTAAGTATGCGTCTGTCTTTTGATTGTTTCTTCATTGACAGCAAGGGAGTCGGTCATTTGTTTTTTAGATCACACTTTTGTTCGTAAGTCACTCTTGATAATAGAATTGTCTTAAAAAATTCAAGCAAATTGGTGTCAGGAACTGTTATTTCACTCATTATTTATTATATCAGCCACAATGCACACTAACACTTCAACTGAACACAATTGACGAAAAGGGATGACTCGGAAACTACTGGGTGTTCAGTTCAAAATGTGTCGTGGCTCGCTGTATGTCGTCATGTGGCTAGCCGATGAGCCTAGAGAATTCAATCTTCCTACACTTCCGCAGAGACGTATCACCTAAATGCGAGAGAAGTTGCCTAGCAAGTACGGCGTTCATTCTGAAGATTACTTACCGATACGTACGGTAACGCCAGTAGTGGCAAGAATGTGAACTGTTTGGAAACACGTACTGAAGTGAGTTTTTTTCTTACTGTCGGGATATGGGGAGAGGGTTAAGATGATTACTTACGTATTTGTTGACATTAACTTGGACGGTCAACATGGACACGGAGCATTTTGATTTGTGTTGTGGAATGTTGCCGTACGCAATCGATGATAACAAATACCCTGCGTACGACTTGGCCGCGCAAAACACAGTTCGAAAGAGGTTATGGTAGCACACAGACCGTACAGACCGCCATCTGTTGCTACGACATTCAAGTTATACCGTACACGTTCTCAAGTTCAGATTGAACGCCTTGATTAATAGGCAACTTCTCTGACATAAAAGCTGAAACTCGCTTCAAATCGCTGACTCACAACAGTGACGTCATGACACACTTTGAAATGAACACCCAGTATTTATTTTCAATGTCAAAGCTAGCTTCCTGCGAGCCTTGCGACCAGGGTAGTTTAGTTAGAAAGGGATGGAAAATCTGTGGGGTGGCTTACACAGAAGAATGAGTGTAAGAAACCAGTCTGCTTGGAAGCTGGTGTGTGCAGGCTTCTTGTTTACTGCTGCATCACAAATCATCCTGAACTGCCGCATCACAATATTTAACGTGTAAATATAAATTCTATTAAAATTAATAAATAATTTTATCCATAGACTGCAGGTTTATTATGAAATTATTATTAACTGGGGAAGCTGAGCTTTTTAGCTTACATTGACGCTACGCCACTGTCCATATTATAGTTCAGCAAGGTATAATTTGTAATTACACAAAAAATTAGTTTTGAGGTTGAAAAGGACTCGTTAGTGAACATATTTTCTTCACGTATAACGTCGATTTACACATCGATTTCAGTATTACAATTTTAAATATGTTTCGCACAAAATCGGTGTAAAGGTTCCTTCAGGTTTGCTCTTTTACATAAGAAATGGTAAATAATGAGTGGTAGTGTAGGCCTATTTGCTTTAATTCAGAATATCATTTTTTTATTTCAAGCAGTTTTTGCTTTCTAATATACCAAGAATTAAAGTTTACTCTCTTTTTTTTTTTTTTTTTCCTATATATAAGAGCTAGTCATTACAGCATTATCTTTTTTTGTCCTCTTAGAATATAAATATTTATAATTACAGTACATTTTAAGACAAATTTTCCAGTCTCCATTGACGTATTGCATATTTTTATTCATGGAAAATTAATTTAATCTCCCATCGGTCTTGAAAATTCAGTGAAGTATCTTTATGCATTGTTATTAGTGTTATTACTCTGGAAATCACTGTAATTTCCTGGTACAAAACATATATTGAGTTATTATCTTCATTTTGATATATGGAAAAGTCTTGTAAATTTTTTTCCAGCATATTTTTCTTTTTTCAGAATGAGAAATAAAAGAAAAAAATTGACACTATATTTTGAGATAATGTTTCACTTACAAGAATGATAATTTTGTGTCCCTAATGCCAAATATTATTAAGTATGTATTTTTGGGAACTAGAATAAATGAGTCAGAAAATATCAAAACTTTATAATATATACTTTTTACCAAAATTGTATATCAAGGCTATATGAATAGGTACCTATAATCTGATTGAGGTTCTGGCTGATATGTACATCTATTATCAGGCAGTACATCTCACTTCACGATATGTGTCAGAGGAAGAAGAATTGTTTGTATGCGTCTGAAATCTGACTAGCGTAATATGTATATATTCGGCGATGTATGCAATGGAGGGGAAAAGGAACTGGCCACCCTACCCCATTATCTCCTGGCCTAGTTGCCTCGTAAGTTTTGCCTTCTTGGTATCACTTGTGATGTTGAGACCTGTCTTCGGACAGTTGACTAAACAACAACAACAACAGTAACAATGGTCATCACGGTTTGTATTCCCATTAAATTTGTTGCAGGTGACGGGTTTTCTGCGAGCTTCCTTATAGGTCATGGTGCATCAGTAGCCACTGTGACTCCAGAGCTGGGCGACACTGCTTTGCATATGATTGCTAGTTATTCACCCACTACATCTGAGACAGATGTTATGACAGCCATGACTGAAGTAGCAAGACAGATGCTGGAAAAGGGGCTTGATCCTAACCTCCAAAATAAACAAGGCTTGTAAGCTAATCCTTAAGTCTTATTGGTTTCGTATATTTGAATTGTTAGTACTGTTCTCCAACCAGGAGATCAACAGTGAAAGGAATGTGCTTACTATTGCGTCATCTATTGGAACGAAGTAGATAAATAATATTATCGTTATAACGTCAGTTTAAAAAACCATGCGCTCTCCTGCATATGTTATTTCCTGTATGAAGAGATTAAAAGACCAGGAGATTAACTGTGATCTAATTTTGTAACTAGGGTAGTATCAATATGTCTGTATCAATGTTACGGTTTGTGCTGTGAGAGCTAGCCAATAGAGATAAGAATGCCCACGTGTGTGACCTTATGACATCTTATGACATCAACATTCATTCACAGCATTATCCCGCTACCCTTCATTCCCTGGAGACTTTCTCGTGGTTTGAGTACAGTATAACAAATGGAACATTTTAATTCATTTATCAAGTGGGAAAATAGACACCGATTTATTCATCTTCGGTACTGGTGTTAAATGTTATTATGGTCGCGAAGAAAGAAGCTTTTGACAGCTTCGTAACGTATATTTTTTGAACTCCTATCCACTTTCAACATCCATCAGCCAATGGAAGGGCGCAAATAGCCATTGTAGCTGACGCGCCTTTTTTAAACCCCACTATCTATCTTTCAGCCAATGGAAACTGGATACGTCACGTGCCTTTGTGGTTCACACACGAAGTGAACACGACGTTGTCACATACGTAGTAGAGTCATTAAGTTCGTGGACTGGCGCCTGGAGCGTAGGCGACAAGCAGAATCCAGGTTTCATGTCAGTTGCCGCGCAACACGGTGTTCACTTACACAGATCTATATCATCCGTCAAAATAGTCGCCGTTGGCCTTTATGCACGTCTACCAACGTTGGTATAGCCGGCGAAGGATCTCCTTGTAGCACGTGTTGTATACGATGAAAGAGTAATGGAACGGAGAAAAATTCTCTCCGGCACCGGGATTTGAACCCGGGTTTTCAGCTCTACGTGCTGATGCTTTATCCACTAAGCCACACCGGATACCCATCCCGGTGTCGGACAGAATCGTCTCAGTTTAAGTTCCAACTCTTGGGTACCCTCTAGTGGCCGCCCTCTGCACTACGTCGTAGATGTCTATGAACGTAGGACTGAAGTCCACACATGTGCTGAGGTGCACTCGTTATGAGTGACTAGTTGGCCGGGATCCGACGGAATAAGCGCCGTCTTAAATCACGAAGTGATTTACGCATATCATATATATTATTTTAATGTACCGAAGTACATATGATATTTCCATGCAGATATTCTACGTCACCATACGATGAAAGAGTAATGGAACGGAGAAAAATTCTCTCCGGCACCGGGATTTGAACCCGGTGTGGCTTAGTGGATAAAGCATCAGCACGTAGAGCTGAAAACCCGGGTTCAAATCCCGGTGCCGGAGAGAATTTTTCTCCGTTCCACTACTCTTTCATTGTACGATGACGCAGAATATCTGCATGGAAATATCATATGAACTTCGATACATTAAAATAATATATAGGTGTTGTATAGTTACTCCGTTTGGTATGAATTCCATGTGAACAATTCCCAATGAGTCTAAAAACAGTTCAAGCATCATATTGCCTTTTGACCTGTCTCGTCGCGGTTTTTTCCGTCGTGGCGATAATCCCGATTTTCAGGTGGCCGATTGTCGCTTCAGTTGCGGATCGTAAAGAAAACACCATGTTTCGTCTCTTGTTATGGTTCGGTTGAGAAACGTCGGATCATCGTCAGCACTACCGATCAGGTCACCGCTAATCGTCATGCGATCGTCACGTTGGTCTTGCGTCAGGACGCGTGGCAACTATGCTGGGTAACACGCGACATGTTCAAGTCATCAGACGGAAAGAATCTTGTGACGCTGGTGCTGCGAGATCGTCTACCGATTGGAAGCGGTTGGCACGCACCAACATAGAAACTTCTTGATCTTGCAGAAACTTCTTGATCTTGCGTTCAGTTCGGGTCGTTTGTGGCCGACCGGTACGCTCGTCATCCACCAAGCTGTCTCTCACCTGTGAAAAAACGTTGGTGCCACTTAAACACAGCACTGTGGCCCAAGGCGTCGCCATTGCTTCATCATCTGAAACGTTTTGCTAGAGGATTTGCCTGATTTTTGGCAGAACTTGATGTTTACCTGTTGCTCAAACTGCGACATTTTCGAGTTCCGACGCGCGCATTCAAATCACCTTCACAACAGAGATCTTAGTTCTGTCCTAGATCACATATAGATTGCTCATTCCTATGTTAAAATCGGTTGCACTTTGAAGAGAACAACCGCCATGATCGCCACCCGCCCGCCGTAAATAAACACGAGATGGCAGTACAGTCGCTAATGTAATTCAAATGGGAACTATGACGTGACTCCTTATGTAACAACTAGATGGCAGCATAGTAAACCTGACAAAAGCTGTTACTGTCAAAGCCTATAACCCCCAGCAGTCTGGGTATATATGATCTAGGGTTCTGCTGTAGTGCACCACAGCGACAAAATCTGCCCAGTCCACGAACTTAATGACTATGGTAGTAGATTATATTCCCTAACTTTCCTTCTGCGTTCCTCTGCCTGCCCATTCACTTGTCTGCCATCAGAGTGAGGGAAGAGGGAATGCTGTTTAGTTGCAATGTCGTGTGCTCTACTGGAGATGTTAGAAATTGCATCTCTTTCTGCAACCACAACGTACAGATTCTGACTGAACAGGTACAAGAATCATACAACACAAACTTAACCACGACTCTAGCTAGTTGTTAGTGAGAAAGCAGTATATATGTGGGTTCTCACACTGGTTTTCGAATTTCAGTGATCTGGGCTGAATAATGTAACAAGTTTTACTTCATGGCATACGATGATTATTTACTTCTTTTATTGTTTCTTAAATTAACTTTACGATAATTGGTACTACATATTTGCATTTTTTCCGTAACAGCAATTGTTTAAATTTTCCAGTTCTCTTCTTCCTTTTTAATAGTTGGCATTGCAGTGCATAACAGTTATTTTTTTTAACATCATCATTATGAACAGGTTCGTTTTAGATCAAAATGGCCTGTGACAGTGAACCTAGCAAAGATGGTCTTGGTATTTCCAGTGATGTTTTGGTCGTCTTTTTTCTCGATGTCCTGTTGGAGCATACTGGAATGCTAATTTTGGGAGTCTAGTTCTTTCCATTCTCCGCAGATGCTGTTGCCATTCTTGTTGGTATCTTGTTATCTCCTCTGTTAAACTGGGTACTCCAAGTTTTTCTCTGATGGCAGTATTCCTTTTGTGGTCTGATCTAGTGACTCCTAACAATGATCGCAAGAAACGCATTTGGGCTACTTCAAGTTTATGAGAGTTTCTATTATTTAAAATCCAAATTTCACTTCCGTATTTGAGAGCAGATTTTGATGTAATGTTATGTAATCTTAATTTAGTGTGTCATCATCTGTTTACTAAAATGTCTTTGTATTATATTATATTTTTTTATACTTTTTCAAAACTTAAACTTTGTCGTTTATCTGAGAGAATCATCTTGTATGCTGAAAAAGGTATCTCAACAGACACCTAAGCGAAGGAAGCAAACTTAACTTTAGGTACAACTGACATGCTTATTTTCTCTGATAGATCTACATCCTCTCTATTCATAACATCTGATACTATACATAAAATTACAAAGCCAGAGTGTTTTTTTTTCGGCACACTTTTCCATTTATTCAATAATTCTTCACCAGCTATTCTTGTTGCACTTTTCTTGATAATAAACATGTGTTGTATTCATTTTCTCATTTTTAAGAGCAATAACCCATCTTTTACTTTGGTTTAGTATATTCGTGTACTAACACTCGCCATAATGCTTTACAGTTCCTGTCATGCGTGCCATAATTGTTTATTTGGTGTGTCACTTTGCTTGCCTTCTCCGTGCAAGAAATTTAAATATGTTTATAAAACATGCTCGTCAGCTGTGGTTTAGTTAAGTACAGTGAAGCATGCCGAAAGAGTCACCTACACATAGTGGTAACCTAAGTCAGTAATATTCTCCCTCTTCTGAACTGATTTTATTTTTCATAAAACCCACCATGTAAATAACCTCACATTTCAATGATCGCCTACTTCCAGACAACTTCTGTAGCTTCATCTCTGTTATTGTTTTGTATTTTCTTTGCTCAAGAATAGAGACGAGAATTTCATGCGCTATCATTACATGTGATGTAACTGTATCTTAATGGCATACATTAAAGTACTGCTATTCATTATGTTATTGAAACTGTCGATTTCCAACTAAGCATATGCGATATTGATTAATATCATTTGCGCAACATCCCTCAAGCCATGAGAGCACCAATCAAAAATGGCATGCATGAGTGTTGAAAGTGACATTGATCGAATCATTCAAATAAACATTAACCCAACTTCAAACATTCCACTGGGAGCCATTCCCCAGATAAATTTCACAAACTGTACAATCAACAATATGTATTTAAAATAAAATAAATTTTACTCATGTTAATTTTAATGTTCTAATAAATTGAGTTAATTTCCTATGTTTTAATGTGTGTTGCTTTGAGGTTAAAATCTCCATGCCAAGTCCTGCAAAAAATCAATAAGTATGGTGTACATGCCTGCCATCTGTTGCACTACTCTGGAACACGCTAAAAAGACACTCACACTCGTGCTATCTGTTGCAATAGTCGAGAACACGCTGAAAATACACGCATGTTGACCATTTCATTGTAACTAAAGTAACAAGATTAAAATATTTGCAAAAACTCAGAACTTAAGACTTTTAATTATGGTCGAACAAAAACAGTCGTAAAGACTATAATGGTAATTAAGGCGCTCATGAAAATTATGAAACTGGCTTACACTCGTTTCATAAACATACTCGCGTCTTAATTACTACCATTGTAGGCTCATTGCATAATATATTATTAAGGTATGGTAAATTATATGTATTGCTGTTGTATTAGCATTAAAATTATGAGCAAATTGAATATCTAATCCTATTTCTTCTATTATAACAGCATAAATTTGCAGTTGTAATTGCCTGAATTTTAGTTTGTAAAATTTGTGTTTGATATCTCGCATCTAAGAAGTGTCCTAGCTTTTACTTTCAAAATCTGGTCACCTTGGTTAAGGATGATGAAATTCATAAGCATCTAGCAAATATTTATACACTTGAAGGTACACCATTCCATGTATACGTTTTTATTACATTAAATTAAATAAAATTAAATATAAACACAGTATGTGTATAATTATACATTTATTTTTCTTTCACCTTTGCATGGGGAAATTTTTCTATAGTATGTGTGTATATTGTTTGGCAGTACTCCTCTCCATCTGTCAGTGATGGCACAGAATGAGTCAGTTTTCTCTCTACTGCTGAGCCGCACTTCACAACCTGTAGATTTAAATCTTCGCACAGAAGAGGGTCACACAGCTCTGTGGTTTGCCTTGCTCACATCCCTAGAGTATGGAGAAGAAAGCTTTGCTGCACAGCTGATTAAAAAAGGAGCTTCTCCCAATCCTGTGAGAATCACTTATGAGTTATTTTTCAGTTAATTAATACTATAAAATATACATATTTTAGCCAACGGTGTTTTCAAACGTTTGATGACAAAATCTGTAATATTATTTCGCTATAGCAGTGAAAAATTTATTCAAGTCTGATGTTTGCTTTATTTGAAGATGCAAATAATATTACTCATAAGAATATCTGATAATATAAGATCTCGTATTTTTGTAGCCTATTCTTGAAATCTTGATAACAAAATGGTTTACTGCTGTAAGCTATGTAATTTGAACATAAATATAATTATAAAGTATTATATTATTCCATTAATTTGAAATGATGATATTGCTCTAGTTGATTTAACTTAATTGATTGCTTCTGAAATTGCGTGTGTTAACTGAACTATTATTATTATTATTATTATTATTATTATTATTATTATTATTATTATTATTATTATTATTTGAGCATTTTTTATTTCATATGGTTGAATTAAGAATGTACAATTTAAATGTATACTAACAAATTAGGAGAATTTAACTTCAGTTTTTACAGTTAATTATGTTCCGTGCATATTATTTTACAAATTGATAACCTTGTATTTATTTATTATTTTGCTAATAATTGTAACATAAAATATAATATATACAGAAAAACTTTAGCTCGCCCCTGAAAGAGTAGAACTCGTGCTCAGGGGTGGATTCCTGAATTGAAATTAATAATTATACAATACAATTTGTCTTATGTCTACTAAGCAATTATAGTATATAAATTTAAATTTACAATTTTTCAATTTTTATAAAATCCATACATAACTTTTTTAATTTAATACTAAAACTATTAGAATTGACAAGATTAGGATATTTACATATAAATTTGTTATATATTCTTGGGCCTAAATTACTACTATGATTAAATACTGTAACAGTGTTGCAAGATTTCATGTTTCACACTAAATGTTTCCACTTTAGGGATAAGTTAACATTATATGCGAAGCTTTCTCTGGCATATTATAAACAAGCATGAATAACTATTTGTTCTATGTATAGGTAATTTTGTGAATTTACTTTCATTATACATTGTATGTGGACTTCAGTTCGGTGGCATATGAGGTTTTATTAGGTGTATAATAGGCCTACTAAAGTTTGTCATTTTCAGTGATACAATATCACAGTGTTCTTATATCTTGTTTGCAGATTTATTCATTCTCCGCTGATTCACTCCTTCATCTTGTCTGCAAAGAAGGTTTGGAAGAAGCAGGACTTTTCCTGTGTACTCATGGAACAAACCCCAATCATGTTAACAAAAAGGTTTCTGATCCTTACGTCATATTTCTATTGTTAAGGGTCTATAGCCAATATTTTAAGGATTATTATATCAAAATTTAGTATTAGGAAAGCAGACAGAATAGGAAAAAATTAACATAAGAGTAAGGATTCAAAATCATTTATCAGATGAATTTATGACACAGAAAAGACTTCGTCAAAGCGATGTCTTGTCATCTCTCCTGTTCAGTATTACCCTTGAAAAGGTTATTAGAAAGTCAGATGTCAGATATGGATACACGAGATACATACAACTGGTAGCATATGGGGTTGATATGGTATAATTAGTCGATCTGAAAGGCCAGTCAGTGAAACATTTATTAAACTAGAAGAGGCTGCAGAGAAGCTGGAATTTATAATCAACCAAGATAAAACCAAGTATTTACAAATGTTAGCACACAACCTTAAGGAGATCACATTTGAAGAGTCCACTCCAAGAATGATGGATATCATTTGAAATACATTTTTCAGGAGAAGCAATTGAAAGTTTGAAATGCTTAGCACTCAAAGCTTAACTGTGATTTTCCGATCATTACTGGACAATGACTAATCAGTGTTAATGCCATATAACTCTCTATGTACATTCTATATGTCTTAAACTATGCATTGACATCTTGGTTCATTTTCGACAAGAAAGTGACATTCATCATTCTTGCAGTGGACTCTTCATTTGTGATTAATGGTTACTAATTTGAATGTGTTACAGAATTTAAATATCTTGGAACCATGATTACGGAACATGATAACAATTCCAGAATAAACTTGGCAAATAAAAGTTATTATGATTCAAAAAAACAACTTTAGTCTTGTTGCCCCAGAATAAAAACCAAATGAAGGGTACACGGGAATAACGATCAAAGTCCATTTTATAAAGTTTCGAGAAAAACGAATTTTAAAGTTTAAGCACTTAATACTTTGTTATGTGTGTATTTAATAGAAATTGACGTAGTGGAATGTCAAGAACATGTTTTCTTATTACTAGCTAGACCACATGATAGTACTTCCTTTCCACTATAAGATAGCATTATTAACTCAATTGCGATTTTTGATGGACCTTGATCGTTTTTCCCGTGTACGCTTCAAATGTAAATTATATACATTGAGTTATGTGAATTACATTTAAAATTAGAATATGCTTCATTATTGTTACTTACTTACTTACAAATGGCTTTTAAGGAACCCGAAGGTTCATTGCCGCCCTCACATAAGCCCGCCATCGATCCCTATCCTGTGCAAGATTAATCCAGTCTCTATCATCATACCCCACCTCCCTCAAATCCATTTTAATATTATCCTCCCATCTACGTCTCGGCCTCCCTAAAGGTCTTTTTCCCTCCGGTCTCCCAACTAACACTCTATATGCATTTCTGGATTCGCCCATAGTGCTACATGCCCTGCCCATCTCAAACGTCTGGATTTAATGTTCCTAATTATGCCAGGTGAAGAATACAATGCGTGCAGTTCTGCATTGTGTAACTTTCTCCATTCTCCTGTAACTTCATCCCGCTTAGCCCCAAATATTTTCCTAAGCACCTTATTCTCAAACACCCTTAACCTATGTTCCTCTCTCAGAGTGAGAGTCCAAGTTTCACAACCATACAGAACAACCGGTAATATAACTGTTTTATAAATTCTAACTTTCAGATTTTTGAACAGCAGACTGGATGATAAGAGCTTCTCAACCGAATAATAACACGCATTTCCCATATTTATTCTGCATTTAATTTCCTCCCGAGTGTCATTTATGTTTGTTACTGTTGCTCCAAGATATTTGAATTTTTCCACCTCTTCGAAGGATAAATCTCCAATTTTTATATTTCCATTTCGTACAATATTCTGGTCACGAGACATAATCATATACTTTGTCTTTTCGGGATTTACTTCCAAACCGATCGCTTTACTTGCTTCAAGTAAAATTTCCGTGTTTTCCCTAATCGTTTGTGGATTTTCTCCTAACATATTCACGTCATCCGCATAGACAAGAAGCTGATGTAACCCGTTCAATTCCAAACCCTGCCTGTTATCCTGAACTTTCCTAATGGCGCTTCATTATTGTAGACTGCAATATTTAAAATGTTATTTAGTTTTCGTATTTGTATAGTATGTTTTTAATTTTACTTCTCTCCCCTCTTTCTTCTTGTGTGGAAACTATCATCTATCTACATCCGTCAGTTGTCCTGTTAATCTTCTAATATTTGGGCTGATTAATTAGTTTTATAAATTGGTAGGTATGATCAGAATAAGCACATTTCAAAATACTGTTTAATAAAACTCATTTTTATATTCTATATTTCATACATTATATATGGTTGGATTATTGATTTCCAGTGTAACACACTTTTCTCCCAGCTTCTCAGAAAGGCCCAGTTAGGTTTTTTGACTGTTGTTCTTCTGTTAGCATTATATGTTTTAACAATACGTGGTGTATTTGGTGACACATTTTATTGCTTAATGTCGAGAATTTCATGACAAATTAGTAGAGCAATTTGTATAATAAAATTATTCAGACGAAGTTACATAAGAAATTTGCATAGTCATTGTCTATAGTTACAAGTGGCTATATTATAAAAATGTTCTGTTTTTACAGGGTGAAAGTCCTCTTCACGTGGCATGTGCTAAGGGCCTCAACAAGTTAGTGACTGCATTGCTTAAATCTGGTGCTAATCCTAATCTGCAGACACTTCAAGTTGACGACAGAAATTATAAAGGCATTGGCGACACAGATTCTCTCGCATACAGGCAGACACCACTTCATGTTGCAATTTTTGAGAAACAGGAAGGAGCCATAAAGGCAATCATTCAGCATAAAAGTATGTGAGAAGGATCCAGATATTGTATGTTACTTTACTTCGAACAACACTGACTTTAATGAAAATGTGTGTTTTATAAGCTATTTCTTCCCTTTTATTCTAAAATTAGCCCCATTTGTAGTGTGGCAGCATATAATTTCCCAACAATCCTTTATTTTATCTTGAATTTCTTACATACTCTCCAGTCACAGATGACTTTAAACTTTCCATTATAAACAGAGTAGAAAAAAGTTTCTTACTTAAGATAGCTAGTTGATATGGAATTCCCAGGTTAAAAGACCAGCAGTAAAAATATCCCAAAATTTGATTTCAGTATAGGCCTAAGCATAAAAGCCAATTAAGTTATTAAGACTAAAACATTCTATGTCTTAGTTTCATTGAGCATGAAACCATTACCTCTAAACCATTGTGGAATCAGCTTGCATTTTAACATTATCGAAATTATGATTTTTACTAACAAAGGTTATGTTATCAACAAACAATAAGGACACTGAATGTACGTTACTTACTTACTGGCTTTTAAGGAACCCGGAGGTTCATTGCCACCCTCACATAAGCCCGCCATTGGTCCCTATCCTGAGCAAGATTAATCCATTCTCTATCATATCCCACCTCCCTCAAATCCATTTTAATATTATCTTCCCATCTACGTCTCTATATGCATTTCTGGATTCGCCCATATGTGCTACATGCCCTGCCCACCTCAAACGTCTGGATTTAATGTCCCTAATTATGTCAGGTGAAGAATACAATGCTTGCAGTTCAGTGTTGTGTAACTTTCTCCATTCTCCTGTAACTTCATCACTCTTAGCCCCAAATATTTTCCTAAACACCTTATTCTCAAGCACCCTTAACCTATGCTCCTCTCTCAAAGTGAGAGTCCAAGTTTCACAACCATACAGAACAACCGGTAATATAACTGTTTTATAAATTCTAACTTTCAGATTTTTTGACAGCAGACTGGATGATAAAATCTTCTCAACCGAATAATAACAGGCATTTCCCATATTTATTCTGTGTTTAATTTCCTCCCGAGTATCATTTATATTTATTACTGTTGCTCCAAGATATTTGAACTTCTCCACCTCTTCAAAAGATAAATTTCCAATTTTTATAGTTACATTTCGTACAATATTCTGGTCACGAGACATAATCATATACTTTGTCTTTTCTGAATTTACTTTACTAGACAAAACATTAATCATAATGAGAAAAAGTAACGAACCCAAAACAGAACCCTAAGGAACTCCACACTTATGATGGAAACTTTAGAAATTTTTCCATCCACACAAACAACTTCTTTCTGACATCTCAAAAATTTAATTCTTCACTGAAGAAGATTTAAATTCGGTTGACGAACTGCTGATTCCACATACAACAATTCATCCTTGTCACACTCTCTCCACGAAAATTAATAGGTTTGAAAGTCTTTCAAATAAAAATTAGATGTTAAAAAATTACATCTCATTTTCACGAGATGATTGAGATGTTTCATTGTCGCTTGACACTGGCCTGACCTGAACTTGTAAGTCAGCTTGTATTTAATAAAATCACATTTCCTGAAGTCCAGCGGCAAGCTGAAAGAATCACCACCTATTGACACATGATTCATATGAGGTAAGTGAAGTTTCACAGTTACTATGACTCATCAGTTTGTCAGATATGTTTATATTTCTTTCAGAATCAGAGGAACCAAAATCCATTCCAGTGGATTTCAATCTGAAGGATTCGTCTGGAAGTACACCTCTTGCACTTGCCCTAGTTACAGGAATGCAACACATGGTGGCTGAACTGATTCGAGGTAAATGACGAAGAGGGAAGGAGAGCATAGTGAATTATTGTTGTCACGCTGTATGTAGGAGGTATTTGTAGTAATAATGAGAGGAAAAGCATTGTAATTGTATCGAGAGAGTATAAGAATGAAACTGAGTAGACATTTTCATTTTGTGTACCCCTGAATGAATGGTTTTCATAATGCTGTTTGTCGGGTGTTTATCATTACATTTTTCTATCCATTTGTCTGCCCATTCATACACCAATTTGCGTGTTATCTGTGATACCGTTGAAATAGATTATAGTAGTGAATACTAGGACTATACAGGGTGTCCCATTTATCTTGTTTACCTATTGTAACTTTTTTGTTTGGATAGGTATTGGAATTTTTGTTTTTGAGCATTATATTAGAACGAGGGGCTAACATGAGTGTGGAGATTTGGTGCATGTAATTACATTATGGTACAAGATACACGTGACGTCATCAATTTTTCAAATAACACTACAAACTTTAATCATGTTACATTGATTACACACATTAAGAGTTCAAAAATGTATCACAATGTCACCTTCCCAATCATAACAACAACAAAATGCAAAATTAATACCCTCAGAATGTGCCGTTTGTTGTGGTGCCCCATTCATCTTGTGCATTAACTTACACAAAACGAAAGACAACTGACGTCCGTACACGTCGTGTGTTGTGTGTTTGCTGTCTTAACATGTAAACAAACCACAACAACTGTCGACGCCACAATCCACATACAGTGGCCTGCACGTTCTTCGGACCTGTCACCATTCGATTTCTTCCTTTGGGGAACTGTAAAGGACAGTGTGTACCAGAACATTCTGACAACACCAGACGACATGCAGCAACAGATTCGACAGGCTTGTGTGTCCATTTAGCCACACATGTGGGGCTGTACGGAAACGAAATTGCAGACCAGTTGGCGAAGGAAGCTGCACAGGAAGACAGTGGGGAGGTAATATACAACAAGATCCCTAGAACTCACATCATTCGGGAAGCAGAGGAGAAAGGACTACGCAGGTGGCAAGACCAATGGGAGAAGACAACCAAAGGAAATTCCAGCAAAGGGTTTTTCCCGGTAGTGCAGGAACGGCTAAAACTGAGGATCCCACTTAACGGCCAAATCACAGCCACCCTATCTGGTCACGGTAAGACTAGGGATTACTATTACAGATTAAAAATTGCTGAAAGTGCAAGGTGTAAGTGCGATCAAGAAGAACAAACCGTGGATCATTTGATATATGAGTGTTCTTTACTGAACAGAGAAAGGAATGCATTAAAACTAAGCATTAGACTAAAAGGAGGTCAGTGGCCGACAACTAACTGCGATCTCGTCGAGGTCTACTTAAAAGAATTTCTAACATTTGTAGCCAGAATGGACTTTGACAAGCTTTAAGGCAAAATGACATTATTGGTTTTTATTATAACTAGAGGAATTGTAATAATAATTGTAATCGAAATAGTTCATTCGTAATCCTAATCCTAATTGTAATTCAAAGAGTTTAAAGTAGTTCAAGAATTGTATGTAGTGTTACGATGTAACGAAGCATACAGTATTTAAAAAAAAAATGCCAGGCAGTCATACGGTCTTTCGGGGAATGCCTTCGAACGTGCATTAATGTGAATGGTCACCATTTGAAACATCTTCTGTGACTCTCAAAGCATAACATTATCACATTGGAAGTACGTTTTTGTTTCGTTTTGTTGTTGTTGTTATTGTTCTGAACATATTTCTTCTGAATATACAGAGTCTTAAAAAAAAAAAAAAAAGTATGCAATATTTTAAGAGGCGCTAGTATGCATCAAAACAAGAAAATAATGTCTAACAAACACGGGTCCTACAACACATACTTTCTGAGATCTGAACACTTATTCATATGAAATGCTTAATGTGACGTCCATTGATGGCAATGCATTCCTCTGTCCTTCGACGTAAGGAATCACGCACTCTTTGAACTTGACCTGGTTGTTCTTGTATGCACTGACATGCATTGAAGACGCGATCATGTAATGTCTGCACATTGCTGATTGGAGTGGCATAGACCAATTCCATCATGTGTCCCCATAACCAAAAGTCTAGAGGATCTAGGTTTGAGGAATGAGCAGACCAAGGTGTGGGGCCTTCCCGATCAATCCAGCGGTCCTGATGTGTCAGTGTCAGGTGTTCACGCACAATGCAGAGAAAATGTGCTGGTGTGCCATCATGCATGAACCACATCTGTAGTCTTACTGACATGGCACATATTCCAGCAAGGTAGGTAATACGTTAATAAGAAAGTCCTGATAACGAGACCCAGTTAATCTCAGAGGTAGCATGTATGGCTCTTAATCTATCGCCATGAATGCCTGCCCATACGTTGCCTTGTTTCTTCAACTTCATGGGGATTTTCATCAGCTCACATGCTGATTACATCTTTGCTGAACCCCGCTCATATCTGCAACCAAAGTTTTCTTTTTAGTATTCCTTACGATGTATCATTATTCCATGCCAGGGATGTCAACTACAGTATGATTATTATCTGGTAGTCTGCTGTATTGTAGGGCAGAGAAATGCATTGCCATGAACGGACGTCACATTGAGCACCTCCTATGAACAAGTGTTCAATTCTCAGAAAGTATGTGTTGTAGGACCCATGTTTATTAGACATTATTTTCTTGTTTTGTTGCATACTAGCACCTCCTAAAATATTGGATACTTTTTTTAACACTCTGTATATCAATAGTATATTCTAGTGGAAATCAGTTTATTGCCTACATTAATACCTAACACATGACTATTAATGTAGTGTCAGATGTTGAATTCGTTTTAGTTACCTGAAATAAAACATTGTGCATTTTCCAGTGTATTATTGAGCACTGGGTGTTCAGTTCAAAGTGTGTCATGGCTCGCTGTATGCCGTCATGTGGCTAGTCAATGAGCCTAGAGAATTCAATCTTCCTACACTTCCGCAGAGGTGTATTACTTATGTGCCAGAGAAGTTACCTAGAAAGTACAGCGTTCATTCAGAAGAGTTCTTACCGATATGTACGGTAACACCGGTAATGGCAGGAATGTGAACTGTTTCGAAACATGTACTGAGGTGAGTTTTTTCTTACTGTCGGGATATGGGAAGAGGGTTAAGACGATTACTTACGTATTTGTTGACATTAACTTGGACGGTCAACATGGACACGGAGCATTTGATTTGTGTTGTGGAATGTTGCCGTATGCAACCGATGATAACAAATACCCTGCGAACGACTTGGCCGTGCAAAACACAGTTCGAAAGAGGTTATGTTAGCACACAGACTGTACAGACCTCATAGACTGCCATCTGTTGCTACGACGTTCAAGTTATACCATACATGTTCTCAAGTTTAGATTGAACGCCTTGATTAATAGGCAACTTCTCTGACACAAAAGCTGAAACTCGCTTCAAATTGCTGACTCATTAACAGTGACGTCATGACACACTTTGAAATGAACACCCAGTATTGATTACAAGAGTAATCAGTAATATATGGTGCAGGTGGTGCTGACGTAAATGTCCGGAATGGGAAGGGATTGACCTTGCTGCACCAGGCTATCATGAAAGAAGACTCTGAAACCTCTATTTTTCTGTTGGATCAAGGTGCAGACATGAATGCAGTGTAAGTGTAATTTTTAGTGAAAGTATCTTGGTGTCCTAATAGTAATCACCTGAGTTGAGCTGTTAATGTAATATGGGCCACGATGTACAGTACAAACAAATAGAAATATACTTAAAATGCAGTGCTATTTATTGTTGTTAGCCATAGTTAGGGTTGTTTTTACAGTGCAGTGTGACTAGACTGCAGCCCAGAGTTTCTTTCAGAACAAAACATCTGGATTTCGTCATGAATTTTTATGCTGGAACTAGTAATATGTCGGTAAGTTCAATAAGTAGTTGCCTCTTTAAATTCTGTAACCTAAAATGCTAGCATTATGCCATCTTCATTTTTATGCTCTTATAATTCGAATGCTGTTCATAATTTTTATACATATCGCTGCATTCATATGAAAATAAAATTGGAAAATCTGAATAGGCAACATAATGAGCTTCTTTATTTAGAAGATTACAAATTTTAAACATACAATTTCTGTAACTTAGCTAAATTTAAAATGAATGTGCAGTAACTTCCTAAGATAAAACTCAAAAATAGAATGGTAAGGAATGATCCTTAAATTGATGTGGAATTAAAACAGTGTATCTTCAGTAGTTCTAACAAAGATAATACGGGAATTCAGTTCAGAGTAATAATTCTAAACTCTATTTTATGCAAGGGTTTCTTCGAAATATTGTATTTGATTTCCTCGCTCTTACAAGTACACTTTAATTATTTTTCACCTCTTTACTGTTAAATGGGCATTGCATTCGATTATGCTTAAGTGCCGTCACCTGCCATTATGTAGCTCTACAGTTACTGCTGTTGAAAATTATGTTTGATATTTACGAAGCTTTTTATTGCTGAGCATTAAATATAAATGTTTTGTTGTATGCTTTAACAGTACAAAATGTGACTATGGTTTGTCTTGAATCATTTTTAAAAATATATTTTTTATTCTTTACTGAGCTCTGCTATATTCATGAATAGAGGTAGAAAAATATAAGATAATGCTTTTGTTACATAACAGACGTGTACACTTAATATTAATATTTTATTATGTTACAAACATTTGTACTGCAAGTATTTTATTATGTTACAATATTTTACATGTTTAATATCAACAAGAATATGTAATACATAACGTGAACTATGCTTAGCTCACTTAGAGAACACTCAGAAGAGAAATGGAAGAGAAGAGACCAATGCATGCATTATCTTCTTCTTTCGGGTGTTTTAATAATATATTAGCATATACATTTAAATAGAAAATGGCGTGAATAGATTAAAGTGGTCTTATTTTCCCTAAATCCAATGAAGGCACTCCATCTTGTCAGTAAACATATATAGGAAGAAAAGATAAATCATATTTTATAAAAATATTTATATAAATCTGTCAAACAGTTTAAGAGATTAATATAACTTACCATATCCATTCTCTTCCCGGTAATAGGACCACTGACAATGAGACTCCACTCCAGCTGGGCATCAAATGCCAATTGCCAGATGTAGTTGATGCCCTGTGTAGAAGAGGTGTGGATATGTCCGTCCTAGATGCTAATAACAATTGTCCTCTTTGGGTGGCTTTGGAAAGTGGTCAAGAGAACATTGCGTCAATCCTTGTTAGGTAAGTGTCAAACATTTGAAAATTGTTGGAATTATTTTATGTACTAAAATTGTTAATTTGTGCGAGATGTGGATCTGAAAATATACAGTACCTCAACTGTCTGTGACGGATTGCTCATTGGCCTCTTGCCCAGTTGTTGCTCCGGTCACTGCTGCAATCTCCAGTTAAGGTACGGTCACACGTCACTACTTTTGCAGCGCTACTTTTATACTGCAGCTGCAAAAGTTGCGTGTCATGTTCACACATAAACCAAAAGTAGAGCGCTGCACGCTATTTTTCGTGCTGCGCAACCCGAGTGCTGCAAAAATTGCAACTGGCGATTGCGAGTCTGTTCACACGCAAGGCGCTACTTTTGCAGCCGCAGTCATGAAGCAGGTTTCCATCTCCGTATTGACTTCTCAATATACATTTTGTGGTTATTTTCACATTATTAAGAAACTCATACGAAAACTTCCTTATCTATTGTTTGCTTTTCTGTCATGTCTAGTATTCAGAAATTGACATTATTTTTACTATAAAGCTTTTAAAAACGCCTATATACTTAAATGATAACCAACAATATATTCACGTAATCAATGTTGGCAACCCTCCTGTTTGGAACTACACTACGGAAAATTAAAAAAAATGAATTATATCGTCACCAATTATGCTCAGACTGTGTTGTGTATTTAATAACTGTCACAAATAATTTATTTTCATCACATTTAACATTAAAATATATCCAAGCAATAAAAGTATCATTGGCACATTTGGGTGGTAACACTGGTTGCAACAGCAGCAAAAGTTTCAACAAAACTGACATCTAAAATGCTGCGGCTGCAACCCTGAGAACCCTGTTCACACGTCGCTACTTTTAAGTTGCGCGCAGCATGGAAAAGTAGCGGGCAGCAGGTTCGGCAGCCGCTACTTTTCGGGTTGCACCGTTGTTCACACGTCACAGTACAAGAGTTGCGCAGTTTTTTGTACTGCATCACTGCAAAAGTAGTGACGTGTGATCGTACCTTTAGTTGGGGGCACATGTAAGCTGTGTTTGATAAACACAGAACAGGAGTACGTGCCTGAGTTTTAGTTAGACTGTGGTTAAGTATAGTTTGTTTCTCTCATACATACCTGAGTTTTAGTTCGACTGTTTTTAAGTATAGTTTATTTCTCTCATACATACCTGAGTTTTAGTTCGACTGTGGTTAAGTATAGTTTATTTCTCTCATACATACCTGAGTTTTAGTTCCACTGTGGTTAAGTATAGTTTATTTCTCTCATACATACCTGAGTTTTAGTTCGACTGTGGTTAAGTATAGTTTATTTCTCTCATACATACCTGAGTTTTAGTTCCACTGTGGTTAAGTATAGTTTATTTCTCTCATACATACCTGAGTTTTAGTTCGACTGTGGTTAAGTATAGTTTATTTCTCTCGTACATACATGAGTTTTAGTCCCACTGTGGTTAAGTATAGTTTATTTCTCTCGTACATACCTGAGTTTTAGTTCCACTGTGGTTAAGTATAGTTTATTTCTCTCATACATACCTGAGTTTTAGTTCGACTGTGGTTAAGTATAGTTTATTTCTCTCGTACATACCTGAGTTTTAGTTCGACTGTGGTTAAGTATAGTTTATTTCTCTCGTACATACCTGAGTTTTAGTTCGACTGTGGTTAAGTATAGTTTATTTCTCTCGTACATACCTGAGTTTTAGTTCGACTGTGGTTAAGTATAGTTTATTTCTCTCGTACATACATGAGTTTTAGTCCCACTGTGGTTAAGTATAGTTTATTTCTCTCGTACATACCTGAGTTTTAGTTCCACTGTGGTTAAGTATAGTTTATTTCTCTCATACATACCTGAGTTTTAGTTCGACTGTGGTTAAGTATAGTTTATTTCTCTCGTACATACCTGAGTTTTAGTTCGACTGTGGTTAAGTATAGTTTATTTCTCTCGTACATACCTGAGTTTTAGTTCGACTGTGGTTAAGTATAGTTTATTTCTCTCGTACATACATGAGTTTTAGTTCCACTGTGGTTAAGTATAGTTTATTTCTCTCGTACATACATGAGTTTTAGTTCGACTGTGGTTAAGTATAGTTTATTTCTCTCGTACATACCTGAGTTTTAGTTCGACTGTGGTTAAGTATAGTTTATTTCTCTCGTACATACATGAGTTTTAGTTCCACTGTGGTTAAGTATAGTTTATTTCTCTCATACATACCTGAGTTTTAGTTCGACTGTGGTTAAGTATAGTTTATTTCTCTCATACATACCTGAGTTTTAGTTCCACTGTGGTTAAGTATAGTTTATTTCTCTCATACATACCTGAGTTTTAGTTCTACTGTGGTTAAGTATAGCTTATTTCTCTCATACATACCTGAGTTTTAGTTCGACTGTGGTTAAGTATAGTTTATTTCTCTCATTTATTGTGTGGTAATGGTCAACCAAATATTCATTGAAGGAACGTATATACATAAAGAATAAGATGTTGCGTGGCAAAACAAAACTAAAATTTAGACGTGAATTTCCTAATAGGCCGAGTCCATGTAGAAATATAGATGGATGGATGGACGGACGGACGGACGGACGGACAGACGGACAGACAGACATTTTATTAACCGTTGGAATACAATTATTCATGGCATCGTCAGTGTACATTAATCTAACAATGATACAATAATTTTACAGTCATCTTAATCTATGGTAGCATGTCACATGCTTATTTAATAGAATACTAGTTACTTAGAATATAATGTATTTAATCACTAAGCAAATAACGTACTACTAATACTATTAATTCAGTCAATAATGCATAACACACTAGAATAGTTACTTGTAAATAAGATGCTGAGTTTATTTTAAGAGATACACAATTAATTATTTTGTAATCTCACACACTAGCAGGCAATTGATTTTCTTTCGTCTGAGTCTTGATGCTGCCCCTCTTCCAGTAGGATCTCCAGGTACACGAAACAAGAGAGAACAGAATTTCAAATTTAGTTGATATAAGAGAACAAGGTTATTTTATTTTTATCTGATATAATTTCTTTAAAAATTCACGGCATAGAATCGGCTAATCTTTTTATTACCAAACATGGAGTAACTGTTTATCAGATAACATACTCTTTTTCATGGTAATCACTTTCATTTTTATTTATAATGAAAGTCCAAAATAACTACATATCAGTAGGCCTATCCCTTGGTATACCAAACATTTACTGAAACTACATATTTTTCAAAAATACTATATTTTCAATAGGAAACAGAAGGTGCTGTAATGTTAAAAAGTGCCCAATGGAAAGAGAAGTTCTTATGATTAAATAAAGTATAAAATATTTTTTCGTGTCTCCCTAAATACTCAGTTTCTCACTGTAATGTTGTGATTTTTGACAGGAATGGTGTTGACACCGACTGCTGGGGAGAAGGTCCTGAGGGATGTTACCAGACATTACTCCATAAGGCAATAGATGAAAACAATGAACCAATTGCTCGATTTCTAATTCAAAGGTATGATTTTATATTTATGTAGTCACAAACAATAACGAAAACACTGTTGATGTTAGGAGTTTTTTTGTCATTAAACTGAAGTATTTGCATTTACTAAGTCCACTAACTCTGACACATTGAATGTGTGTTCATGGTATTGGGTTCTTTATCTCTAGTAGGGCATATTTCGTATGTCTTTGTAAAAAAATATGGAATGAGAACATCATTTTAATTTATACCAGATGATTCAAAAGTTCGTGCCAAATTTTGAGGCGTGGTAGAGATGAGCACAATGAATATTCTTTTATCAGACTACATAGGGATAGGGTCAGCATCGTGTTGTTGCTGTGCCTACACAGAGAGGCAGCACATGTGATTTCAACAGATGGTCTCACAACACATTTCACGTGCCACTAATCAATCTACCAATGGAAAGCAAATTATATTGTGTATTGTCTCAGCAACGTAATGGAGGGCATATGCTAGGCATATTATAAGAATCAGATTAGGAAAAATACTTTTTAATGTTTCTTCTGATTTGACCATATAACAAATAAAAGTACCTCATCATATTATTTTATGCCGCCATATTAGTTTCAAAGAATTCTTTACACACTGGATTACAGTACATTGTTAGTGGATTCTAATTGACACAAATTAAGTAGGTACAATATAGTATGTTGTTCCTTACTTAAGGTACCAGTACTGACTTACGTTTGGAGTGAACTGGCTGTTGGAATTGGTTTATCTGTGGACAAACTGATCTGTTAGCTTATGTAGTATATTTGAGGTAATATTACTCTAACAACGTCCTACAATATACATCCTAGCATGGGAATTCACATTTTCTATTATACATCTTCCTGCTTGTTTTCGTTCATGTGATCAGCTGATGAGATGTTCGTAAAATGGATTTAAGATCGAAACAAAACTCGTAAATCTTATAAATATGCCATATAGGCATTAAAGTATAGAAAATATTATGAATTTATAAAAATATTTAAAATATGTACAGTAAAACCCCATTTTAACATTTCTGTTTTTAAGGAATTCCCGTTTTTAAAGAATAATCTGTTAAGTCCCAGATCGATCAATCAATCTTCTTATACATCTTGATTACACAACTTTTAACACTGTATCACTTCGGAATATGTATGATAAGAACTTTCTTTTAACGTACCTTGTTAACATGTTTCGACCTATTTTCGGTCATCTTCAGAACTGGTCGTTGTTGGTCTTGGCGCCACACAACTCAATTTCAAAACACTTACACTCTTTGACTCTGCACTACGAACGCACCCACACAAGAAACAAGAGGCACCAAGACCAACAACGACCAGTTCCGGAGATGACTGAAAATAGGTCGAAACAGGTTAACAAGGTACGTTAAAATTTAACACAAGAAAGTTCTTATCATACAATCTTCTTAATGTATCCAGCTGTTTGCTGACAACATAAAGTCCACTATAGTCCACTGTAGTCTATTCAGTTGTTGTTTTTCACGAGAAATGAGGGATATTTTGATCACTGTTCATTTTAAGTCCCAAATAAATTACCGGTACCATAATAATAATGTAACTAATTCCCATTTTTAAAGAAACCAGATTTAAGGAAAATCCTGCTTTTAAGGAATACCATACGTGAATACTCCACTCATATTTTTTCTGGAATTTAGCAAAGAAAAACAGGTGCACGCATTATTTGAAATAAGGTTGGTATCACTTCACCTCAAACATTTTTTAATTTTCTGTCCTAAATTTAGGGTGCGCTGAGTATTCCCATATATATATATGATACTTTTCAAATGGGGGCGGCCGGGTAGCTCAGTTGGTAGAGCAGCTGGCTACGGACTGGAAGGTCTGGGGTTCGATCCCAGGTGGTGGCAGGATTTTTTCTCGTTGCCAAACTTTCAGAACGGCCCCGAGGTTCACTTAGCCTCCTATAAAATTGAGTACCGGGTCTTTCCCGGGGGTAAAAGGCGGTCAGAGCGTGGTGCCGACCACACCACCTCATTCTAGTGCCGAGGTCATGGAAAGCATGGGGCTCTACCTCCATGCCCCCCAAGTGCCTTCATGGCATGTTACGGGGATACCTTTACCTTTACCTTTTACTTTTCAAATGGATTTTGTTATTAATGAAGCCCGAAATATCGACTTGACTTTCAATAATCAATAGAAGTAGTATATTCGATAGCACATCTCAATTCTATAGTAATGCAGCACCAATTTACTGACAAAGTCATTTTTAAGGATTCTTGTAAAAGTTAAACTAATCCAATAGGTAAGCATAAAGTTAAATTCTTCCAAGACTCACATTTGGAAACATTCAACACAATCTGTTTAATCCCGGGTTATTCTAATACATTCCAGCAGATTTTCTTGATACTGTAGTTACTGTAAGCTTTCTTGTATATTTCAGTGGCTGTGACTTGAATTCAGCAAGGAAGCCAGGCCCAGGGGGTCGAGGGGGTGATGAAGCCCGTGACCAGGCGAGTCCTCTGCATCACTGTTGTCAGTGGGGCCTGGAGACGGTAGTGCAGACACTTGTGGAGCATGGTGCTGCTATTAACAGCAGGGTATGGAGAATATCAAATACGAGAGTTTAGTGTTAACATGTGAGGTAGGATCACTTGAGCGCAAGTTAGCTGGTAGCTTCTATCCAAGTGAATTGAAATTTGATACCGAGTAAATTCTGCATATTCGTGGTGGATAGAATGACTGAGATTGGTTCTCTCGAAATAATTCTGTTTCCCAGATAGTCTTACTCCAATATTGCTTTATTATTGCCATCTCACAGTTTTTAGTAACTACTTAAATAAAGAACTACTTATCCTTAATAATCAGCATTATATCAACAACGATTCTGGAAACAATTTGATGTGTGTTGATGGCATATGAATCATATTACAGGTTACTTCTTTTCGGAAATGTCATAAAAATAACTCCTTTAACAAAAATGCTTATCGATATTCATTGTATTAACTGAATTGTACAATTAAGTAGGTAGTTGTGACCCAGTTGTAAGTTTACTATAGTCCCGTTGCTATTATTTCCGGCAACCAATCACATTGCAGGTCGGCTACATTTAAACGTGAGCGTTTTGTCATTTGCTGCTGATGATGTTATGCACTTCCAAAGGCTCGATAAATATTTAGTACAATAGCCCGCCATTTTGGCTCTTTCGTTGGCATTTGCAGAAAGCACACGAGGACGTTATTTATCATTCAATTATTTCCTCAATTACAGTGCGTTTGATTTATTATCATAGGAGCTACGACATGATAATGTTCAACGTTGCGGCAAATAGATTCCTCGTCTGGTAGCTTGGCAACGAAAGAATAAAAATGGCGAACGATACTACCTACCTAGACTTGATAGAGTTTTCACTTCCTAAGGTATAAGCAAAGAGGAAGAGTCACGCCAGAAATAACAGCGACATGACTATAAATGTAAACAGCATGGCTAGAGACTGAGTTTAAAAGCCCTTGGATTGAGAGGATATTGTAAATATTTTATTGCTTCTCTGAAATTCTTCTTTGAATTCACATATTGTCATTGCTATTAACAGTCTTGAATATGTATCATGCCTCTAAAACCAGTACTGTATATCATGAACCTGTAATTAATTGTTACACAACGCAGAGCTGCACGCATTGTATTCTTCACCTCACATAATTAGGAACATTAAATCCAGACGTTTGAGATGGGCAGGGCATGTAGCACGTATGGGCGAATACAGAAATGCATATAGAGTGTTAGTTGGGAGGCCAGAGGGGTAAAGACCTTTGGGGAGGCCGAGACGTAGATGGGAAGATAATATTAAAATGGATTTGAGGGAGGTGGGATATGTTGATAGAGACTGGATTAATCTTGCTCAGGATAGGGACCAATGGCGGGCTTATGTGAGGGCGGCAATGAACCTCCGGGTTCCTTAAAAGCCAGTAAGTAAGTGAGTAAGTAATTAATTGTTACGGGTATTTTGCTGTCACTTTTAAAAATCCACTGTACATAATTTTCAATTTAAAATGTGGAGGAGGGACAGAAAGAAAGAGACGAACAGATGAACAGTTCTTTTGACTGCTTGCATAAAGAAAATGCCAGGAATAGCGCATTAAGTTAAGCTAGTAACTTTCTCATTGTTAATAGTAGAAGTTCATCTACCATGTAAGAACGAGAAAGTAAAAATACTGTTGTGTGTTTATGAGATAATGCTATATGGAATTAATTAAATTCGAAGATTTTACAGTCAGCAGTACTATGGCCAACACCTTTATTGTCTGTTGAGGAATAGGATGTTGACATAAAGATTTATATTGTAACCATACTTTTTTTTTCTGAATAGTTTTATTCGGTATAATTTTGATTTATATAATGTTGGCTGGAATCTGTAATTTATTATATGCTGTAGAAAGCAGCGATTATTAATAGACAATATATTGCAAATGAAAATAAGCCTGTACTGGGAAGCAAGAAGGAAAATGAAGTTAAGTCAAGATCCAGCTATTGGAATCTAACTATAATGCAAATGATAAAAAAACTATGATGATACCATTTCGTTACATTTCATATATAGGTATACAAGATGCTATTACACTGTATATCATATGTGTCCGTTTGATATTACAGGATGCAGAAGGAAAAACTCCTCTTCATGTTGCTATTCAAAACCAGCATTCAGCCATCATTACATTGTTGTTATGCCATCCAGGTATTGATCTTTCTATCAGGGACAAGAGCGGTCTAACACCATTTGCCACAGCACTGACTTACAGGAACAACAAGGCAGCGCAAGCCATTCTTGACAAACTGCCCACAGCTGCAGAACAGGTATGGAACAATAAAACACAAGATCTGTTTATAATAAACAAAATATGTACAATTTGAATTACAACCAGAGCATAAGTAATGTTAGAGGTGCAAGGATTTCGAATCTGATCCTTCTAAATGTCTTTCAGACTGTTAGCATATTAAACTAGTAAATTTATAGTAATTTGTATTTAATTTTGCGACATGCACAAAAAAAAAAAATTAAAAATATGTATAAGATCGCTGGATTAATCTCCTTCGAATCTGGAGTCAAAAAACATTTCCCACTATATATATATATATATATATATATATATATATATATATATATATACTGGGTGTTCAATTCAAAGTGTGTCATGGCTCACTGCATGCCATCACGTGGCTAGTCGATGAGCCTAGAGAATTCAATTTTCCTACACTTCCACAGAGGTGTATTACTTATCTGCCACAGAAGTTGCCTAGCAAGTACGGCATTCATTCTGAAGAGTACTTACCAATACGTACAGTAACGCCGGTAGTGGCAGGAATGTGAACTGTTTGGAAACATGTACTGAGGTGAGTTTTTTCTTACTGTCGGGATATGGGGAGAGGATTAAGACGATTACTTACGTATTTGTTGACATTAACTTCGACGGTCAACATGGACACGGAGCATTTGATTTGTATTGTGGAATGTTGACGTACGCAACTGATGATAACAAATGCCCTGCGTACGACTTGGCCACACAAAACACAGTTCGAAAGAGGTTATGGTAGCACACAGACTGTACAGACCGCCATCTGTTGCTATGACGTTAAAGTTATACCATACACGTTCTCAAGTTCAGATTGAACGCCTTGATTAATAGGCAACTTCTCTGACACAAAAGCTGAAACTCGCTTCAAATCGCTGACTCATCAACAGTGACGTCATGACACACTTTGAAATGAGCACCCAGTATATATATCTGATTGCTTCAAAGACAGGACATGAGAAAAAAATATGTGAAGAAGTTCAGTTTAGTAATAGTAGATATTTACTGAAATCAGATCAGGCAGAGGCTGTCAATTAATAATTTAATCTATCTCGTAGCTGGGCTTCACTTCAAGGCATTGTGAATTTCGTAAGCAGATCTTTCATTGCCTTGAACACAGCAGTTGTAAGGAGTTTTATAAGGGTTCTGGTACAAAAGAATGTGAAATTTCAATTTTGGCCAAAGTATATCTCTTCATTATCTGATACAATATGTTAGAAAACTCACACAAGTCGAGATTTATTATTTCTTTCCAATTAACCTGCACATTTACTTATTAATTACATTTTTTATAAAATTAAAATAAAAAAAGTGATAGATATTCGTATACTTTTTTCAATGTTCTGCTTTAATTATCCACAAAATTTGGCCCATAATAAGTTCAAAGAGATGGAAAAGAAGATGATTATGATGATGATGACTACGACTATTATGATTGTGACAGTGACAACGATCTGCAATAAATATTAGTTTCATTGTTTTCAGGAATCTTTAATTAACCTGAAAAATTTGATTTGACATGAAGCTTTGATTGCTTATGATATGATTATACTTTTTGAATAACATAATGAATTCTTATAATCACGTTTATTTATATTCGATTATATTTTGTTACCACAGTATGACAACAAAGGTCGCAACTTCTTGCACATGGCTATTCAGAAAAACGACATGGAAAGTGTGCTATTTCTGTTGTCAATTCACGTTGATGTGAACTCGAGAGTTCAGGATGCTACACAGACTCCACCACTTCATCTAGCTGCAGCTTCAGGTTCAGAAATGCTTGTCCGGAGCCTTCTTCTGGCAGGAGCAAGGGTAAGTGAAACAAGATTATATTCACTAGTCGGAAAACTTACTTTAAAGTTATAAATAATTTATTATAATCATTCGCTTTGTTTGTATTGAATATATTAGCAGAAGCTTTTGTGAATAAATGTGGATGCTTAGTAGGTGGTGGAGATGTGATGTAGGAGAGTTCAATTACCCTTAAATCTATTGCTGTTTGCCACATTTAAATCTGTGATGAGCATGATCAGCATGGTGTGATCAATCAACCACTACGGAATACTTCGTCAGTACATGTAGATGCGAAAAAAATTCCATGTCTTATTAACATTACTAGAACTTGCAGAACTTAAAACAGGTCTTGGTGAATTGATTGTAGGTAAATAATTGATTAAATGGCGATCTTAATTATGTTAATTATGTAAGCATGTGTGGCTTACAGCTGTTTCGGTGTTGCTTGATACCATCCTCAGAGCCTATTTAATCAATTATTTATATTCAAGTGTTAAAAGTAGTGTACGAAAGATTCAACATGGATGATTGTAGATATTTACGAATTAACTTGTATAAATTTTTTGTAATTACAAGAAAACTTCGATTATGCAATATTTCAGAATTGTGGGCAAAATGAATATTGTGTGTGCGTGCGTGTCCCCCCCCCCCGTATTTAGAAGCCTAAAAGAATGTTGTGTTCCACCATCAACTAACTTATCTCCCCCCCCCCCACCAAATTTTTCTCCCCCTAAAAATTTATCACTCTGGGCCCTGTCCCTTGAGTAAATTCGTGCATGTATGGCTGGGTTTTTATATAACTGATATCTTCCTCAGCATTTATCATAGATCGAACAATCTCATGTTGTATTCTGTCCATCCTGTAGATTCTTACCCTTCTTCGTAAGAAATCCATTTCTACTGCTCTTATCTTTTGTGTAATTCCCTCCCTAAAAACTTACATTTTGCTTCACAGGACTCAATATTTTCCACCACTTTAAAAACTATAGATGTTGATCCCACCAAATAAAATTCAAATATCCAATCATCCTCCTAGACTCTCATATGCTCTCTTAACAACATCACCAGCCCATGCCTAATTATTGTGACTCTCAGATATTTGGAATGTTCAACATTTCTAAGTTGTGTATCGTTGGTGATAATTCTTGGCTCTGCTGAGTTCATATTGCTGTGTATTTAGTTTTATTAAGAATAATTAGTAGACTCACTTGTAAATAGGCGTCATGGAGTTTTTGTGGCATAAATTCTAGGTCAAATATTTTTTGTGCAATAATCTGGTCGTCCACAAAATATTGTACATTATATTTATTGTCCTAAGAAAAAGACTAGTGAATTGCTTTGTGTGGAGTATAGCATTGTATGGGGACAGAAACATGGACATTACGACGAGGTGAAGAGAAGCGAATAGAAGTATTTGAAATGTGGATATGGAGAAGAATGGAGTGTGTGAAATGGACAAACAGAATAAGAAACGAAGCTGTGTTGGTATGAGTGGGTGAAGAAAGAATGATGCTGAAACTGATCAGAAAGAGAAAAAGGAATTGGTTGGGTCACTGGTTGAGATGAAACTGCCTTCTGAAGGAATGGTGAACGGGAGAAGAGTTCGGGGCAGAAGAATATATCAGATCATAGACGACATTAAGATATATGGAGCATATGCTGAGACTATGAGGAAGGCAGAAAATAGGAAAGATTGGAGAATGCTGGGTTTGCAGTGAAAGACCCGCCCTTGGGCAGAACACTATGAATGGATGAATATTTATCGTCGAATTGTATTAGTGCCATAGTGAAACGGAGTTTCATGAATTTAAACATAGGAAATAAAACTAAAGGAATATATTTATTTCAAACTCAACTGTTCACTTAGTGGTCTCAGATATATTTTTTTCATCCTATCACTCTGTCTCATACATCTGTACACACTCCATCACATCACTTTTTGTCATTTCTGAAATTATATATATATATATACACACACACACACCAAATTTAAATTGTTAACTGCCTCCCATTGGAGGTAACCCAGAAAGACTCAGTATACTCTCCTACATGAATTTCACAATATTAAATGTTTACATAAATTTTGTTGACAGAAAATTAAAATAAACTGTAATTATACTTTCTAAAAAGTGCGAGTTTATTTACGTAAGAAGTAAAAAATGTTTATAGTGATGATAAGACAACCTTACAAGAAAGAGAGTTAAAAAATGCCATTTCTCAGAGGGGAGAAATATATAATCACAAGACTACTCTTCCATTTATATGTTCCTCATCCACCATGCACTCACCAATTCTAATGCAATTTACACATCTATCTGCCTACTCATTTGAATGTCTTAAATATTAGAACAAAAGAAATACAAATTAGAATAGTCAAAGATTTTGTATTGAGTGTGATTAATGAACAAAGCGAAACAATTACGCATCTCAAATAATAGGAGAAGAACAGAATAGTGAACTGGAAAAATCATATGTGAAGTTTTGCCAACTGCTGTGATGATAGTTCAGATGATAAAATCTTTATGGTTAATAATAAAATCATTGTGGTTTCAGGCTGATGATCGTGATGCACACCGTCGCACAGCTCTGCATGTGGCAGCCGCTGCAGGCCATGCCAGCGTAGTGTCTGCACTTCTTCAGAATGGTGCTAATTTCGATGCTACAGACTCAGAAGGCGATAATGCCCTTCACATTGCCACGTGTGAGGGACATCTACCTGTAGCACGTGCCTTGCTCACTGAATCTCGTCTCGATGCAGAAGCCATTAATATCAAGGGTCGCAATCCTTTACATGTCCTAGCTCGGTACTCACGTGACAATGCTGCTGCCATCTGTGAACTCTTCATTGAATGTATGCCTGAGTACCCTCTAGACAAACCTGATTTGGAAGGCAATACAGGTGCTGCATTACGATTCATATCTATATACTGAAAGATTTTTTAAAAATTTCTTTACAGTATTAACAAATGTAAATTTATTTTGAAATTAGTTTAGTATATCACTTTGTTTGATTTATTAAAACTTCCTCATTTGAATTGCTTTTGTAATATGAAATTAACTTCTAAGAAGTATGTAGAGTATAACCTGAAATTTTCCTCATTGATGGTTTTAATGGTACTTACAATGGAGGGAATATTTGAATTCATGTAGTTCTCAAATACATAACCAAAATAATAAAACAGCAGACTGTGAATTTACCATATATTTGTAGTGAGATATTTTAAAATAATATTTATAATTTGCTTAAGAATGTTTGTATCTGCAGATTAATATTGTGATGAATATAAATTGTTCATTTTTTAACTCTGTTTTTAACCTCTTTAGCAATACTATAAACTATTCTTATTTGTTTCACTAAAATTTATTTGCTTGCAGCTCTCCTTCTGGCATATATGAAAGGAAATGGTAATTTGTGTCGCACTTTGGTGAAAGCAGGAGCATGTCTTGGAGCAATGAACAAAGATGGAGTGACAATCTTTAACTATCAAGTGGCAACAAAACAGCTTCTTTATAGGTACAAGAATGCATCTTGCACAGATATAGATTTATATCGTACTGTTTACTCTGTTTCTTGTTTACTTAATAAATGTTTGTGATGTGGTATGATACATGATATGAATATATAGATGGCTAAGAAGTGATGCCTTGTATCTATAAAAATAGTAATTTAGTTTAACTACATTATTATTTAAATTAACTATGTTATTATTATTTTTACAGAATTGGACAGTTAACTACATTTTTTTCTCTTGTAGAAGATCTTGCAAAACAGAAACATATATAAAGAGTTTTTTCTATTCTGAAAAAAATTAATTTTTACAACATTTTTATGACTCACCTGCAAATTCACAGATACGAGGCATCACTTCTTAGCCATAGATATGATATAGCATTTAATCTGCTCATAATCATTTCTTTCGTCTTTAAATTCTCAAACTTAACTAGTATTGGACGCATGTTTTCCTTGCCTAATCTTCTTATATGTGGCATGTGGCCTACTATGTCTACTTTGAATATTTCCTAAGACACTCTCCAGACTGTATTATACGTTTCTTCTTTATATTCTCTCTCGTCTTCATTTAGTCCGAAAATTATCAGATTTTTCTTCCTCTGACTATCTTCCAAATATCTTATTTTCTTTTTCAACTTATTTAACTGCTGTAGCTGCTCAATTCTTTTCTTGTCCTCTTTGTTTGCCTTCAGATTTTTTATTGTCTGTCTGAATTCGTGTAACTGCAGTTTTATTTTTTGGTTAAAAATGTTAACTTACAAAGATGTTTACTACTATTCTAGTCCTTAGTAATAGAGAATTGGCTTTGCTATGGAACTGTTAAATTCTACATTTTGCAGCTTTTATGCTTTATTCCATTGAGTGACAGTGGACACCACACATGGTTAAAAAATAAGCTGATTTTCTACGATGGGTGATTTTAAAGGACAATAAAATCCTAAGCATGGCTTCCTCCAGGAGAGAAGTAAAGCTTGTTGGCCTTAACTCTACCAGAGTAAATAAATAAATAAAGCTTGTAGGCCCACAGTGTAGATTAAGGCAACCTATTCATGATACAGCTGTCAACCCTGCGAAAAGTTCACATTAAATTTCGACACTGAATAACCTATACAATTGAAAGTGCGATTTAATAAAATACTGCTGCTACTGATATTGTCACCACCACCACTACCACCGATTTTGTAGCAGTAACATTCCAATTCTTGAACGTATGTATCTTCTGAATGAACAGATAGGAACATATTTTCTTACGCACTTAATGTTCCTGCCATGTCTAAAAATTGGCTGTACTGTCTCTTTATTTTCACAGGTACAGACTTAAGAAAAAGTGACAGAACATTCTTAACACTTACTCTTTTACAGAATATAACCATCTAGGGAAGCATACCAAATTTTTTAAACTCTGTAGACACTAGAACCTTTTTATTTCATTAAATACTTTGCATGACACAGGTTAAAGGAAAAGACCAGAGTCACAATATGTTAAGGTTATACTTTCAAATGCTATTTTAACGCATGTAATAGGAAATTCTCAGGATTTTAAATATACCAGTAATGAATGAAATTTTTGTATTAATTGGATTTGTAAAGATACGACGATATGAGGTGATATTTTAATATTTCAATTGAGCTGAAGATCAAAGGATATTTAATTAAATTTATTTCTAAGGTACTGTAGATTAAAATAATCATATGTGACCGAAAAAATATGACAGTACAGCTCAGTTAGGCTGTCATTTGTTTTAAGTCGTCTTCAGGTCAGTGTGATTTAGAGTGATAAAATGGTTTCTGCAGTTCTTAATGTATCTAATATGCTCTTGACCCATAACTAAGATCTCTTTGAACGAATTAGCCTATATTCATTTACTTTCACCACGTATAAAAATTGTTTTATTTTGTTTTATCAGGCTTCTGGATCATTTATCTCAAGAACCACCTTGGGCAGAAGGAGATATTTGTTTGGAATGTGGTGCTAAATTTGGATTAACAATGAGGAAACATCACTGGTAAGAACGATTTGTTGCTATAGGTAGTTTGAGATTAAGTATAATAGTTGTAATTATAATTCTTCATATGGGCTGTGGGAAATGGTTTAAGATATTTCAGGACAATATTCTGTCGCAGCATGGGTTATTATTACTATTATCATTATCAGTATTATTATGTTCGGAAATAGGTGTGGAATGCCTCATTACGATTTATGCATTTTATTTGACAGATATAATTTTGACTTATTGGTAATGTATAAGATGTCCGTCACTATGACTTCGTGTATAGTATATGTGATTCCCTACTATGGTTAGAATCCCGGCTGGTGCGAAGATTTATCTCCATTGCATAGGACTCTGTATTTGTCCCTTATCTTTCACTTGTCCTGTGATGTCTCTGCTGTGGTCCTGCAGTATACTGACCTCAGGGAGGTACACTATGTGAGAGAACTGTAGCACCTCCAGAAGAAAAATACTATAAAATAAGATTTCATATGTACACACATTTTCCAGTCTTGAAGAACTGAGGAATTCTTTGTGATATGTACTGTATAATCTTCCTTAAAAATACAAGTACGTATTTTAATTTTAAACGTGACTTGTTTTGCACTAACTTTTATTAATTTATGTTTCAGCCGACACTGTGGACGAATTTTATGCAGTAAATGTTCAGATCGAGATGTTCCAATACTTAAGTTTGGTTTAAATAAACCAGTAAGAGTGTGTATGGTGTGTTTCGATGTACTGCAAGTTGGAAGTGCCTAATACTCACCTTGGATTTCCAAGGTATACAAAAGCCTGGTGATATTACTTTCCATTTTAGAATACGTGTAATGTTAGCGGTACACAAGTAGAAAGTTTATAATGTATGGGTGACAGTGGGAATGAGTAGGACTACAGGGATATATATACATAAATAATTCATAGTTGAACTGTAAGAGAAGAGAGACCGGATATAATCAGTTTAAAAAACTTTTATTCTGGAAACTCTCAGAAGAAGGAATAGATAAGCAATTACCTTTTTCTATTATATATATACTCATTGCCCCAAGTAGCCATTCTATTTTTGGCATTTTCCCATATTTTTCCATGGGATATTTTCAGGTTATGATAATTTTATGAAAATATAGCGTGAATGATAGAAAATCTGTTATATTAAAAATGTAACAGTATCCATAAGATATAGATTGACTTACTATATAATTGCATATTAAAATATTGCAGAAGAATATTAGATTGTTAATATTTGTTAAAAATATTTAATTTTTTTTTTTCCTGAAATCGTTATGTATGAATAATTTAATAAAGGTTCTTAAATTAAATTGGAACTTTCGGATCTGTAAATTGTATAGAATTATAGTGACAAAGTTTTTCTTTATCTATAATTTTTAATGCATTGCCTTTATGTAAACAATTCTACAAATTCACCATATTAAATATTATTATTGCTATTAAATAAAAGTGTTGATTTCTAAGTTGACGGGCAATATTAGTATATTGTAGTGCTGGAACAAATTCGAATAATGGTGCGCCCAGATAAAGTGATAGTGATTCGAGTTACAGAGCATGACATTACGAATATTATAAAGTTCTTTATTGTTAGCTAAGTAAGTCTGTATGCATAATTTATTACATGACAGCTTCTATACTTCGGTAGAGGATGACAAATTTATTAGAGCAGTTTTTGAAAGTTGGCTCTTTAATTACATTTTAGAGTTACACAGTAAATTACAGGCTCTTAAAAATTGAATTTTGTTATTTGGAAGTTAGTAAATTATAATTTAAAATAATACAACAATATTGATCCGAAAACTTGCTGCAAATGAGACTCGTTATGCATGTGGGGAAGTGAGGAAACTAAAATATTCCAAGAATTTATATTCGTTAGCTCTTTTTGTACTAAAGTAAATTGTTAAGGCACTTAATTTCCGAGTTTTTATAGTAAACCCTAAATCCTTTCACTTGCTACAGAACATTCTAGGAGTTTTTTGAGTACATGTTAATTCTTTTTCTGTTTCTTTGTTTTTATCAAACATGGGAGTTAACTGATGCTGAACATTTAATGGTGTTGCTGTGTAATTTTTTTTTTCTAATAGCGGGTACTGACTGTTCGTCATTTATCCATGTGAAGCCATTTGTGTAGACCAATTTACCTGCAGATCGTTGTCCAGGGTGCACCATAGGATGCAGGTCTATGCTACACCAGCGTTGAAATGATGATGGTGATGAAGATTTGTTGGGGTTACAACAGAGAAACCAGAACTCCCAGAGAAAGCCCGTGTCACTTTGACCATGGGCTTTTCCAACACAAGTCATAAATTGGGGTTATGCTGGGATCGAACCCAGATCACAGGATTATGAGTCCAATGCTCTAGCCACTGGACTACGATGGCGGCTGTGTAAAATATATATATATATATATATATATATATATATATATAGGGACATCATTTTATTTTTACTAACATGTTTAATATTAACCTGGCTATACGTTTGGATTAATGATTGAGACCCGGAAACACCGTTTGCTACCTCCTTCCACGACTGGAGTTCGATGATACTGGCGTAAAATACAAACCGATCACTTTATCAGGTACAGGAGGGAAGAAAAGTAGTTCATCCATTTACGTAAAGTAGGAAATATCGCGATTTTGAGTGTGATAATTTTCATTAGGTTTTGTTTAATCAAAATACAGTACAGTATTGACAGTAAGTGTTTTTACTCATGAACTGAGTTATCCATGCGAACGTATTCATTATGCAGTGTATATTATACTGTCTACAGCACATTAGCATACAATATAGAGAATGAAGTTAAAATGAAAAATAATCATAATATGGATATTTAAACACATTTTTTAAAATGGTGGCCGTTCATTTAGATACAGGCTTCAGTTCTTTTGTGCATATTATCTGACTATAGACTATTGTACCTGATTCTAATTACCAGTTTCGTCCTTCGTACTAGTAACTCATGTTGAAATAATTCTGTACCTACTCTACAAAAGAATACCTTACATACTGTAAATTCAATCTTCACTTCTGCCCGATCCGAAGAGAGAAAATTACTCAGACATGCTATCTACTGTCCGTCCAAGTGGTTATGTCGCAGGATCGTAGAAAGGGGGGAAATCACGTGACAGTTAATTACTTTTATTTAAGTTATTTTAAACAGTTGTGGGTGAGGGAAATCGGGATGCGACGTAGGCAAACGGACGACAGTACCTGTGCGAAAATATGATTCAATATTGAAACTCTTTCGTCACTGGAAAACGCGAACATATTTCTGGAACGTACTATACTCAAACTCAATACTGTTTGTGTTTATACGACCTTAAGGCGACTTTGGCTGTATACGCTTGGTTCTGTGAGGAAAACAGTTGGAAGTTTACTAGTAGAAGGGGTGGGAGTGAAGTACATTAAAAAACTCAGGTACAATAAAAATTGAAGTAAAAATAAAATGATGTCCCTGTATATATATATATATATATATATATATATATATATATATATATATATTTATTAAATGCTATAATACAAGTTAGGAAAGAATCTGCACTTAGATCCATCTCGTTTGTGTTCAGTAGGAACATTCAATGGAACATGTTTAATATGTTTCATGCTGTACCTACCACTTATAAGAAATTGCACATGCATTGTACAGGATGTGGCATAGGAACCAAGTGTTTTTAAAATAATCATAAAACAGTTAGTTTTTGTTTTCAACACATTTTATTCGTAGAACAACGTGTGTGAGAACATACCATTTCAATTATGAGCGGCAAATTACATCTGACATGTGATGTCTGTCTGTGTTAACGCATTGTTTAAGGCGCTGACGAAAATTCACCTCTATTCTTTGCAGGGGATCTCTGTTGATTTGGGTGATGTGTTGATGTTCTGTGTCCTTTAATTCATCTAATATTCGGGGCTTATCCTCGTAAACACGTGCCTTTAGGTACTCACATAGAAAAAAATCACGTGGACAGGTCAGGGGACCGAGGGAGCCATGGAACATCACCAAATCTCGAAATGAGACGATTGGAAAACAGGGGGCGAAGAACTGCCATTGATGCTCTTGAGATATGCGCTGTGGCCCTATCTTGCTGAAACTGCCTATCTTGTATGGGTGTAAATGTAAATCGCCATGCAAAATCCGTCTTACCGTACGATTGCTGATTCCAAGAGCAGTTGAATGTCTTCGAGCAGAGCGGCCTGGGCTGCGCAGTATCGCTTATCTGACTGAAAATTTTCTGGAGTACGCACTCTGTGTTGGGGGCCGGGCGATTTATTCTTCAGTATTGGGCTTTTTTTTTTTTTTTTTTTTTTTTTTTTTTTTTTACTCAACATAAGATTGTGTCACGCACGGGAACAGAATCATTGCGATTAATATTGAATCTGTAGCAAAACTCACGCCGTATCGAGGTCACCGACTCGCCATTTCTAACAAAACAGTCATACGCAAACATGCGTCCTCTGCTCCATGATGCCGACTGCAGGTGAAATGCTATGAGCCACGGAATGGACTGTCACATGCCGCACGTCTCTCCCTTTCATAATGACCGAGTACAAGCCATTTAAAAAACACTTGGTTCCCATGACCCACCCTGTATATATAATTTATTTTGAGTCGTCATTTTTCAGAAGATAAAACGAAGTTTCTGTTCAGTCATGGATATAATATACCCTTTTCGTAGTCACATGTTGCAGTCTAAAAGAAGTTTGCGTTGTTCAGCTCAATATGAACATGTTACTCATGAACACTAGAATGCACTGTGGCATGAAAATTCATGGAATAAAGACATTATTTTAAAAGCTAAGTATCACACTATCCATTATTTTCCGTATTATAAATTTTAAGAAAGTGCCATTAATTTTATTGTGCAATGAAATGTTCTTTGTTTTTGATGGCGCTAAACTAACTCTGTGTTCAAGTTTGATAAAAATATATTGTTAAGTTTGTAATGTTCAAGTAAAAATTCTTTTATAATAAGTGTTTAAGTTAGCTAATCCTCTGTTTACTAGATTCTGTATATTTTTAGCTGCAGTTGTCCACATTTTGAGTCATTGATTCACATAGTTAACTCTCTCACAATTATTTTCAGCATAAAATTAATCAAGAAATTTAAATCTTAACATATTAATCAAACATATCACAATAATTACTCTTTTCGTCCAACTCTTGCATTTTATCTTTTTGATACTACATATAAAATAATGCAATACATAAGATTTGATGTGGATTTGACAGAGCTATTCAAACACCATTTACGAAGATATTTTAAATATCAATTACAACACTGGAAAAGTGTATACAATGTATGGAAGAACATTTTTTGTGTGTTAAATTAGATTATTTTATTTTACGATGTGCCATCAAAATATATCAAGACTGGGCCTGTATAAATGTTGACACTTGCCTAATTTAAATCTGACCACCATGATCTCCGAAGTATTCCCCTCCTGAATTGATACAGCAATCCCAACGCTTCTGCTGTGCTTCAAATCCTTTCCGGAAGTCCTGTTCTCGAACTCTGTGAAGCACCTCATGCAATTCAGCCCAAATCTCTACAGTGTCAGAATGCCGCCCCTTGAGCTTAAGTTAGGGAGGGTGCAGGATCACTGTTAAGGTACGGTCACACATCGCTACTTTTGCTGTGCAACTTTTGTACTGCAGCTGCAAAAGTTGCGTGTCGTGTTCACACGTAAGCCGAAAGTAGCGTGCTGCACGCTGCTTTTCGTGCTGCGCAACCCAAATGCTGCAAAAGTTGCAACTGGAGGTTGCGAGTCTGTTCACACACAAGGCGCTACTTTTCCAGCTGCAGTCATGCTGAGGTTTCCATCTCTGTGTTGACTTCTCAATATACATTTTGTGGTTATGTTCGCATTATTAAGAAACTCATGCGAAAGCTTCCTTATCTATTATTTGCTTTTCTGTCGTATCTAGTATTCAGAAATTGACATTTTTACTATAAAGCTTTTAAAAACGCCTATATACTTAAATTATAACCAACAGCATATTCACGTAATCAATGTTGGCAACTCTCCTGTTTGGAACTACACTACGGAAAATTTAAAAAATGAATTATATCGTCAGCAATTATGCTCAGACTGTGTTGTGTATTTAATAACTGTTACAAATAATTTATTTTCATCACATTTAACATTAAAATATATCCAAACAATAAAAGTATCATTGGCACATTTGGGTGGTAATACTGGTTGCAGCCGCAGCAAAAGTTTCAACAAAACCGATATCAAAAATGCTGCGGCTGCAACCCTGAGGTTCACACATCGCTACTTCTAAGCTGTGCGCAGCATGGAAAAGTAGTGGGCAGCAGGTTCGGCAGCCGCTACTTTTTGGGTTGCACTGTTGTTCACACGTTGCAGTATAAGAGTTGCGCAGTTTTTTGTACTGCAGCGCTGCAAAAGTAGCGACATTGACCGTACCTTTACGTCGCATGTTTTTAGACAGAGTGAGCAGGAGGCATTGTCGTGCAGAAGACAGTTTCTGTCATGCCAAAGTTGCGGTCTTCTATGATGAATGCCCTCATGCAGCCTTCTCAAAACATTGCAGTGGAAGTTGGCATTAACCATCTGGTCAGGAGGAATGAATTCCTGGTGCACAACTTCTAGCATGTCGAAAAAGACGATCAACATGTCTTTTGCTTGACTTCTGACTTGCCTCGTTTTCTTTTGGCCTCTGAGATTCTGGACTCTTCCATTGTAACGACTGCTGCTTTGTCTTCGGATCATAACTGTAAGCCCAAGTCTCATTCTCTGTGATGATCCTAAACATGAATGTAAGGGTCATCATTTGCCAGTAGGAGATCTTCGCAGATGTTGACTACAAGGCCTTTCTAATCCAGAAGCAACAGATGGGGTACGAACTTGGCAGCGATGCGTCACATCTTCAATTAGCTCGTGATGATTGTCTGAGCTGTAGCAAATGAAATTCCAGTTATGTCTGCATCTTCTTGAATCGTAATCCAACAGTCATTCCGAATCAGTGTTGCAATTTCTTGAACATTTTCAGGGGTTGTGCTTGTGCGGGTTCGTTCGGACTTCTCATCATCCACCAGCGATGTTCGGCCATTTTTAAATTGAGAATGCCACCCAAAACACTGAGTTCGGCCCAAGATGTCATTACTATAGGCCTTCCGGAGCATTTCAAGGGTCTTCACGGCAGACTTTCGAAGTTAACGCAAAACTTGATGTTCACCTTTTGTTCCAGTTTCGAATCTTCTTTGAAATCAGCACTAAGTTACAAAATTACATGCAACGAACTTTACAGCCTTCTCAGCTTAATGCAGCTTGGCAGACTGACACACAAAGAACTCTACTGCCGCGAGAAGGTACAGTCCAGATACATTTTGATGGCACTAATATACTATAAAACAGAAGTGGACAAATGCCATTGTATTCTTCAGCTTACAGTAAGTAATGGACAAACGAAGATAGAAATTCCGACAGCTTTTAACAACTGAATACATATGTCCTGCCTGTTCTGTTTGCACATCAAGTTTAAATATGTCCAAATTATAATTATCAAAGTGATAAAAGAACTCATTCTTACTGCGATATATATCGTTATTTTGTTCGTAAATCAATAATGATCTGCATTGCTCTTTGAGACATATCACTTTGTCGTGGTACAAAATAGAGTTTGTCAACCCCTAGTATTACAAATCGATAAAAAAAGTATGAAGCCCTATATAAAAATATTACGGCATATAAAGAACTCTGCTTCGAAGAGGGAAGAAAGAGAAAAGAGTGTATGCGAATTAGCTTTTCATTTCTTAATTAACACGTGCACTTAGCATATTTATTTATTACAAGGCCTAAACAGGGAATTACGATTGACCACATTTCCCAAAATGCCATGCTGATGAACAATTGCAGTGGTAATTTTAAAGATGTTCACACTTACTGTACGAAAGCATCTTATATATTATTTTAATGTACCGAAGTACATATGATATTTCCATGCAGATATTCTGCGTCATCATATGATGAAAGAGTAATGGAACGGAGAAAAATTCCCTCCGGCAGGGGGCGGCCACTAGAGGGAACCCAAGAGTTGGAGCTTAATCTGAGACGATTCTTTCCGACGCCGGGGTTGTATCCGGTGTGGCTTAGTGGATAAAGCATCAGCACGTAGAGCTGAAAACCCGGGTTCAAATCCCGGTGCCGGAGGGAATTTTTCTCCGTTCCATTACTCTTTCATCGAAAGCATCTTAGTTTAATTTATCATATGACTTTTTTATATTTAATATCCCTCGGAATGGGACTGATTCTTTGGCGCGACCACAGCAAAGGAATAATATATTCTTCACCTAACATAATTAGCAACATTAAATCCAGGCATTTGAGATGGGCAGTGCATATAGCATGTATGGGTGAATCCAGAAATGCGTATAGAGTGTTAGTTGGGAGGCCGAGACGTATATGAGAGGATAATATTAAAATGGATTTGAGGGAAGTGGGATATGATGATAGGGACTGGATTAATCTTGCTTAAAATAGGGACCGATGGTGGACTTAAGTGAGGGTGGCAATGAACCTCTGGGTTCTCTAAAAGTCATTTGTAAGTAAGTTAATATTCTCATGTAACTTTATTAACTGTGTTTGAAACTTTGTCACATAAACTCAACTTCAATTAAAATAAATCGTCAGCTTGTAAATCTGCAAACAAATTTATTTCTTTACATACATGAAATGCGGGAAATGTCTATATTAGTTCGAAAATTAAAATTAAATCTGTACTACACAATAAATATGCAATAGTGCCATAAATTAGGATGTCAGATTTAGAATAAAAAAAACTGAACATTATGAAATGATTTAAAGTAATACTAGGTGATAATTCTAGTGAAAATAGTGGATAATACTAATAAAACATATTAGTGCTGTAACATCTTATTTATTTTATAAGTATTTTCGCAACAAACAGAACAATATTCTAATTCCACAAGAAACATGTACCAGCATTTATGTAAATTCGTGTAATTTGTAACAAGAAACATCTTGAAAAGGAGATTTTAATATGACACTTGCTTTGATTGTGTCCATTTAGAACCTGTTTTTCTCATCTGTCCACAGAGAACTTAGTATCGAAAGTATCCTCTCTACTGCAGCCATTGATTCCTGAAATTGCTACCACAGATTGTACAAGAATAAAAGTAGTTTCATTACCAAGTCTTTGAAATATGTCAGACCACTTTTCCTTAAAATCAGTACAGTATCAGAATCCCATCCACTTTTCTTCTCTTCAAATACGTTTATAACATGACTGATCTCGTCAGAGTTTATCTTTTGACATAGTATCCACATACTGTTTTCATCCACACCAGACATGCACTTCAGACACTCATATATTTCCTTCCAGTTTAGAACAGTTTTTAATGGAATCCAGTTGAAACATTCCAGAGCTTTCAAAGGAGTTGACCATTTTTCTAAATATTCAATAATGATGTCAGAAAAGTTGTAAATTTCTTTCTACTGCATAATTTTCAATAACTCTTCATCTTTGAGTTCTCTCAATAGTGACTGCAGTCTCATTGTTTTAAAATGTTTTTCTTTTCTGTTTCTAATTTTACTTGATAGGCATTCCAGTAGATGGATTTTTATATCATCCAATGAATTAAAAAAAACGGAACATACGTCATTTTTATATACAGGGTGTTTCATAATTCCTATTACAAACATCTAGGGGTTGTAGAGGGGACTAAGTAGATAAAGTTTTGATTAGGAACCCATGTCCGGAAATGTATTGTTTTGATGCAAAATAAGTTTGAAGATCGAATCGATTTCACATCTCCCATTTCACTAGAGACAATGAGCTCTTGCCAGTGTGCACTACAAGAGTGGTTCCACATACCGCCTAACGGGTCTCAGGTACTTGACCTTCCTGCAAGAGGTACTGTTAGAGTTACATGAAGATTTGCCACTGGCACTACATCAGCAAATGTGGTTCCAACATGATGGTCCACCCACGCACTTTTCACTTGCCGTCCGCAAACATCTCCACCAAACATTCGAGGAAAGATGGATAGGTCGAGGTGGTCCAACTCCTTGGCCACCACGGTCGCCAGATTTAACTCCTCTCGACTTTTTCTTTTGGGGACAGATGAAGAACTTTGTTTATGAGACCCCTGTAAAGTCGAAAGAAGATCTTCATTGTCTCTAATGAAGTTGGAGATGTGAAATCGATTCGATCTTCAAACTTATTTTGCATCAAAATGATGAATTTCCGGACATGGGTTCCTAATCAAAACTTTATCTTCTTAGTCCTCTCTACAACCCCTAGAAGTTTGTAATAAGAATTATGAAACACCCTGTACATATATTTTTCTTTTTGTTAGGACAACAGGACACACAGTTAAAAAAAAAAAAGAGAGACAATCCCGTTAAAAACGTGACATCTGGTCACCCTACCATAAAAAGCTGTGCATTTCTATTCAGTTCTATTGTGTAAAACAAAGAAAATGGCGATTATTTTGAACTTAACGGTACACTGAAAGGAATAAATAAAATATATCCATATTGTTTTATGACGTGTATTTTGTGCTGCTATTTATCGTCTCCATCATCCAAAAGAATTGCATTTTAAAACTATAAGTTACATTGAACACTGAGATTGTTTTCTTTTGTACGAAAGAAATTTGTACTAGTCTTTGTAGAAGGAATTAAGGTTAACAATTATGTTGTATTCGATTTGAAGAAATTTCTAATAGTAGCAATTGAAATGTCAGTAAACTTATTTACACTTATTAAACATAATTTAATTCTATATTAGGTCAAAATCTCATTCTTTAAACTTAAATGGAGACAGAAGAACAATATTGATGAGTCTACATTGATTTTGATTGCTAGGGACAGTGTTCTTAAAGTATACCCACTTCCCCTGCCATTATTTTACTGTTATTCTATTAATTATCTTCTGTGATATGAAATAAATGCATAAAGTTGTATTGACGCTGTGATGTGCTCACGAATCAAAAAATTAAAGGCAGACATAATAGTTACCTACAGGTTGCTTATATTTGTGGCCCAGTAGGATATGGATGTCACAACAGCTTCTTGTACTCATAGAAAGTCTTTCATTAGATGATCAAAGATAATCTTGTAGGTATACCACAATTTTCATTGCAACTTCCCGATGTATATGTGTATACGTAAATTAATTTTGTTTACTTATTTTTTTAAATGAGAGATTTTACCTAAGTTGGGCAAATTTCAATTAAGTGTAAATTTTACTTACATAGTGAATGCAATAACTTTTATTTTTCATTACTTATACCTTAAAGCATTATAGAATGTCATACAATCTGCAATACAATTGAAGTTCAAATCATTCAAAGCACCATTATGTCACTGTTCCAATTTATCATATCAATTTTATTAACTTCAGGAGTTTGTTATAATTAAATTAAAATATACAAAGCATAGTATGCCATTTTATTCACTGTTATCATTTGGAAGACGTTTTTGGGTTCATGTTTAAGATATGGAAAACTTAATTACATGCAAACTGTAAATTAAGTTCTCCATGATCATACAATAAAAATAATGAGCAATAGAGCAACACTGGTGTTCCTTAATATTGTCGTATGATTCTCATCATACTACTTTTAGTGATGTCCGACATCAATACATTTTAACATTCTGATTTTAAAATCAAAATATGTAAATAAAGTTCTATTATTATTATTAGCAGCAATGTATGATTTAAAAATAAACAGAATAGTCTATTCAAAACTAGGAGCGAAAAAAGATTGTGACATAATTATTTGTGTTAAAAAAAACGTATTAAAATCAAATACTATATATGAAAAACGAAGTGGCATTTTGTAATTTTTTTAACATGTATACTTAGAATAAATCTGGATTCTGAGTTAATTACTAATATGCTTGAAAAGTTTTATCCATTTTTTTTTAATGTTTTACTACATTTTGTGGCTCACAGATGAAAATAGCCTTCAGTAAAATATTTTATTTGTTGCAATAAAACTATTAAATGACCAAATAAGTTCATATGAACTGCTGATATGATGAATTCTTGAAAATGTATTTTCTAAGACTGTACGAAATTGCAGTCATAGAAATAGCATTTTACATTTTTATTTATTATTCTCGCATATTTCAGATGTAGATGGAAAAAATATAACATTGCACAGTTTTAATATGAAGTACAAGAATTATAGCCTCTCCCCTCATGATATAAAAATTGTATTACTAGTTTATATCCACATACCTTTTTCTAGGGACCAAATCAACATCTGAATATTGGATCTGAGAGTTATTCCATAAATATGTCTTTATAGCAAGCTATATTCCAGACATTTTTGTGTACTGTCAACCTTTTGTAATGCAAATAAAGTCTTTTCTAAATACTTCTCCACTCTCTTGTTTATACCCTTGTTGAAGTATTTTTAGTTCTTTATTTCTTAACTCGAGTTTCCAGCTTCATATGTTGTTGATTGCTCGACGATTGTATAGCTGCTGAAATTAGTTTGAATCATCTCTAGTACTGTTTGCTGTATTAAGGGGTGTAGTTGTGCCAGGGCGCTACCCTATTACTTTTTTTCTGCAACCTGGAAGTGCTCTGCTTCTTTATTTTTACTTTTTAAAATAATAATCATCTTATGTTCTTCTTACTCAACTTTATATTTTATAAATATGGATTAATAGTACTATGTATAATAGCAGCAGCATTACTAATAAGTAATAATAATACTTTTCGCAATGCTCCCTGGTACAATTTTGTTTATGACTACACCCCTGGCTCTACTGCATGTTTTGTTTCTGCTTTGTTAACAGAACTGAGAATCTCGAAGACTATTTATTTTAGCTCACTCTTTTGATGTGAATATATCTTTAAAATCAGACTGTAGTCACAACGCTGTCATTCCCAGCGTGACTCCTCCTCTTTGCTTACGTCTTAGGAAGTGAAGGCTCTATAAAGTCTAGGTAGGTAGTATCATTCGCCATTTTTGTTCTTTCGTTGCCGAGCTACCATACAAGGAATCTGTTTGCCATACCGTTAAACATTATCATGTAACTCCTATGATAAACCAAATCCACTGTAATTGAGTGGCAAATAACGTCTTTGTGTGCTTTCTGCGAACACCAACGAAAGAGCCAAAATGGTGGGCGATTATATTAAGTATTTATCGAGCCTTAAGAAATGAATATCGTCTTCATCAGCGAATCACAAGACGCACACGTTTAAATGTAGCCGACCTGCAACACGATTGGCTGCCAGAAATTAGAGCAACGGGACTATAGTAGTTGACATTTTTATTTATTATTTTCGCATATTTAGACTAGGTGGAAAAATATAACATTGCACATTTTTAATATGGAGTACAAGAATTATAGCCTCTTCCCTCATGATATAAGTATTATAGTACTAGTTTATATCCACATAACAGGGGTACCAGGACTAAAACGGTAATGTATTGTTTGCAGGGTAATCCATTTCGACACTGTAACTTCGTGATTAATAACACGATTGAAATAAATGTGGTCTCTTTCGATCGGGTATATGACTACGATGCGAGTATAACCTTGAGTTGGCACCGCCTACGGTGACTGGTGACCATTTTGGGTGTGGACGAAAATTTCAAGGCAGTATATCTCGTGACTCTGATGTTCTAGATTTTGGTGCCAAACGAAAGATCTCGTTTAGCTCTATCAATTTAAGCTAGCTGCATTCACGTAAAATCCACAGTCATATCCCTGTCACAGCCACATCCCAATTTCTTTTTCCATGGTTGTTCGAGATGTATGCGGTATCCCATTGTCCTGTTGCAAGAGAATTCTAACACTGGGTATGTCTCCCTCAAAACCTTAAGAACTCGTTCTAATTGTTCAGAATAAAGATTGGCATCGACTGGAGGCTGCACGTCTGTTGGCAACAAACTTCCAGTGAATCACACCTTCAAAATTCCACCAGACACAACATTATTTGGGGCCAAACTGATTTTAACGGCGACTTTAGCAGGCTGATAGAGTAGAGCCACTGTTTGAGGTGTTAGGGTTGCGGCAATATACCATTTTTCATCACCTGTGATAATTTTTCTGACAATCATTCATGGGATTAGCAATAGGCTGAGACAGATATCCACTATGTTGAGGTGTAAATTTATAAGGTACAGATCTACAACTTCTGTATGATTTTCCATGCATCTTAATGTGGCGCTGTATCTTTTGAAGCAACAAGTTCTTCTGACAACCTACGACTACTATTTTGTGGATTGTTTTACAGAACTCTTGTGTTTATTTTCAATATTCCATATCTTAGGTTTTCCAAGACGTAAATCTTTAATGTCTCCTTCTTTATTGTTATTGAAACAACCATCATTATGCTGCATGCTCCCTAACAACACCTTCACCTTTACATATTTTTAGCCGTGGCAGCAGCTATTTCAGTAGTGCTTTAGGACTCTAATTTCAAACATCACCTCCATTTTATATTCTTTATATTAACAATTGACGATTGTCACATGCTCACAATACGCAGTAATAACCATAAATCCTTTAAATTGCATTGCCCAACAAAGGAAATCATTAAAATCTTACAAAACACAAACTTAAAAGAAAAAAAAAAGATACTGAGTACGATATTAAATTTACAGCTTTATACTTGCAAATTACTCCAAACTGTTCTCGAGTTCGTCCATGAAAGTTATTGTTCAGTTGATATAGGACTTTGCTTTAATCGGAGGTGGTTCTTTCTGATACCGTTCCTGTCAATATTCTATTAACAGTCGAAAGGTTTGGGTGTGATTCATTATAACTGTGACTGCCTTTGATGATAACTGAAAATAAGTATTTAAAAGGAAATGTAATTTAGAACACAGGACTTCTATCATTCAGCTTGAAACGGTGTGCGATTTATGGCTTTCCTCTGTAAAACCAGCAGTAACTTCCTGGGATAAGAGAATAATCTCGTATATTTCACTTTGGCTTTTTTTTTTCAATTCTATTAGCCCTCAAATTATGTTGCATTCAGTTATATAATATTTTTACTGTAAAAATATAATTTGTATTAAAATAAAAGAAATTAGAACAGAATGCATTGTATCTTGTTAATGTCATTCCAATTATCCAGTATTATTATTATCAAAACATTCCTTGTTCCTGTTTAGATTACAAAAGAATGTTTATTTTTTGTGAATTTAGTCCCAAACTAGTAATCCCTTTGCCATACCAGTACTATTATTATTATTATTATTATTATTGTTACTGTCGTTAATGGAGCAACTGGGAGTATTTTCCCTGAACACTTTTTCCACCACAAGTTCAATGCAGATCCACACACTTTGAGTGGATCCCAAATTGTGTGTTATGATGCCCTAGAGTACGACAGTAAGCTCACATAGGCGCTGTTCAATTAGGAAAATTTTTCAGATTCTGTTTTGCAATTAGATTCCAAGACCGAGGCTATGCACAGACGCAAGTCATTGGTAATTATAATTACTTAAAAATGAAATATTCTTTTTCATATCAATTAATGTGTATTATTTTGTGTAACAACAATGACGTAAATATAAGCCGTTAGGACATAACTATTAAATAAATGGACTTGTTAGATTCTTTTAGACCTACAGGCACCTTGAACCTTGTAAGTTTGGAAACCTCTGAGAAAAAGTAACACATAGCGTGCTAGACTCCTGATAAAGGTGGCCCGGGTTCGATTCCCGGTCGTGAAGTCAGGGGGATTTAATTTGGACCTCTTCACAGGGACTGGTTGTCTGTCCATTGTCCAAGTGTGTGTGGTGTCTTGCAGTGGCCCCTGGGTACCCTGACCCAATAAATGGGGGAGTCCTGCAGTGTGTGTGTTGAGAGTTTAGGTACAATAAGCCTCAGGCTGCTGTGCTGAAATTAGTATTAAAAATAAATGTAATATATATATACCATATAGGCATGCAATAAAATGCAATATCCAAGATTGAGATTTGTTTTTCAGTCAAAATGCACTAGAATTTTTCCTCTACAATTGTACCAGAAACAGCATTCCATTATGACTGGTTTTGTATCATTCCAATCATGACATTGATCCCCTTAATATCAAGTGTATCATGATTATATATCGCAATTCGTGAGAAAATAAAGTTTCGGAAATTATTTTGTTAGAAAAATGACTTTGGTACGAATTATGTGATTGCAGATGACGTCCACTAATACTAAAAGATAACCTATACCGTGTGTACATAGGTCTAGATGCAATTTGAACAAACACACCTGACGTAGGAAGGTCAAGAAATTTGCGAACTTGCTTAATTATATTTACATACTTATTTCATTTCTAGATCAAAAAAAATCCAAAACATTAGATTGTCAGAACGTATAATATGGAGAAAAAACTAACCTCTATCATAAAAAAATTCCTACTGATTGTCAGAACGTAAAATAATATGGAGAAAACACTAACCTCTATCATAAAAAGATTCTGACTGATAAATATAAACAACTTCCATATATCATAATGATAATTTATATAGGCGTTCACTTTTCTATTTAACCTAATCAACATAAAAACAATCCATTTTCTAAAATTGTACAACACAACGTTTTCACAGCTTTATCACTTCGTAATTTCAGAATTTTGTAGCGTGTTATAAGATGTAAATTCCTTTTCAGAATCTATATTTCGATTGAACATAGGAAATATGAATCGCAAAACAGTATACAACTGTGAATACTCATTTGCCAGAGGAATTCTACACAACAATAGTAAGTATATATTTTTTTGTCTTTATTTTATACAAGTGAAAATAATATACAGATTGCTGACAAACATTAATCTAGTAGGCTACACTATATCCAAACATTCGAAAGGGCTGTACATAACTAGGAAATATTTCTACGCCTACTTAAGTTTTGAGAACAAGGTTTTGCTAACACAGGCATCTATACAATGAAGGTAATCGAATAATTCTTCACTGCAGATTTCTGTTGTCTTGCTCCTAGAATTAACTCGATCGTTGCAAGCAGTATATTTTTCGTGAAGATCGCTGCATTTCTTCAATTCATGACACTGTTCCTACGAAAAAGAAAAACAAAATTTCTAAATTTAAGTTGAAAGGATATGCTTCTCTTGAAACCTTAATGATGTAGCGTAGTATACTACATGATTTGTGTAATGTAGCCTAACTGAATAATAACTTTTGAGTCTGTTTGATCAATAGTGAATTTCACATTTCTGCCTAGAAACTACCCAGTATAATGGTTTACAAGCAACGGTAATGGAGTCGCTTTTGTCCCATATTTTCGATATCTCTTGATTTTTCTAACTTTATATTCCAAAACTGAATGCATGACATGAGGGAGAGGCAACTTGGACGTTGATACTTCTTATGAATCAAGGGACCCCCCCCCCCCGGGCAACAAGGAAGATTGAAGAGAGAATTGAATTTTCCAATAAGCCACTACAGAAATCATCTACATTATGGCTACCGACTAATACAATTTGCAGACTTAAAACGGGAAAGGATATTATTAATATTTTAATACCCTTAGAGTTTGTTGGGGGTCAACCAATTCTTCATCTTCATCCTGTGCCTTTACACTAGGGATGACTGGTTTCACGGATACTTTGTTTCCCTAAAAAATAAAAACGGAATATTTAAAATAATGTTTTAAACGTATTATCATCGTGAACATATACACTGAAACTTATATATTCTATAAACGTAAGAAATTTGCAGAAAGTACCATCGAAAATATATCTATTCCACCTTCTCGCCGAAATACCAAGATTCTATCTCATCTACCTAGCATAGAATGTATAAAACACTGTAATTGGTAGATCTGCTGCTCCCTGGTATTTCTCTACCAATCAGGAAGAGGATTTGAAACAAAGTACAATAAGAGTCACCTCAACCACCCCATAATTTGCTCGAATAAATAACTTTATCTATAAGCAATGCAAATTTTATGTAGTAGTATATTGTAAAATTCTTATGAAATAATAAATTAGTTCCCCCGTATACTGAATAAATATAAAACAACTGTATGAAACTAAAATTGGGTGTGGAATTGACAGAGGTTAGGACTGTGAAACGACGATGTAGAAGAGGGTATCTTGCTCTTCGTAACTGTGTTCAATGAATCTACTGAAGATATATGTGCATAAAATAGATTGATTTAGATAAAAACAGATTTATTCATGTTTGTTCTAGTGACATGTATTTGAGTAAAGGGTTAGTGTATTTGTTTTTAAAACTTTTTCAATAGTCTGCCCACCGCTTGCCGTGTTCAAAAAAAGTGAGCATCGCGGGTATAATACTGTTGTTTACTAATAATTTCACAATGTGACAGAGCTTATATCGATATCAAATTTTTACTATTGAATAAATAGACCATCATTATGCCATATAGTTATTTAGATATTTTTACTTTTGAGGTATAATAAGAAAAAAAGTAATTGATAGTTGTGTTAGTAGCTTCACTGTTCATAAATAGTTTTGTCATTTACCATTTATTCTTGTCACAAACTTATAAATTTATAATTTTATTTTGTTTTCAGCTATGAATGGTATGATGGACTCCTCTCACTCTGGCAGTCGGTCTGGATCACATCATCACTATCATCATAAACCAAGGAACTACAAACTTGTAGTTGACCCCTTTCTAGTTAAAGGTGCATCAAAGTTGTACAGATATGATGGGAATGTACCAAATGACCCAACATATCCTCCAGTACAAGTTCGAGATCCAAGGTCACAACTTACCAGGATATGGACAAGGCTTGAACCACTTGATATTCCTGTACCTAGATTTAAGGTTAGGTTCACACTGTCTCAACATTTGAAACTGTCACTATGGCAAATGGTGTAGAGTTTGCCAGATGTACTTAATTATAACAATATTTGTCTTTATTTTAATCTGTTTACAGATTGACGCAAATTATGTAGGAGATCCACCACCATTAGAAGTAACAATATGTAACTTGAATGACAATATTGATAAAGCTTTTCTCTCTGACATGGTAAGGAAGCGTGATCAATTTTAATTAATCAGTTTGTAACTTAATTCTATGACAAATGTAACCACTTATTTACTTATTATGAAATTTGTTTCTATTTTAGGTGCAGAAATTTGGCTCAGTAGAAGAATTATTTATATACTATCATCCAATATCCAACAAGCATTTGGGCTTAGCCAGAGTGGTTTTTGAATCTGTGAAATCAGCTAAAGGGTGTGTGGAGAAACTGAATAATACATCTGTTATGGGAAAAGTTCTTCAAGTCTTCCTTGATGCATTTGGTAAACAGAATTGTTTTATAAGTATGGATTAAGGTCTGTTATATGACTTTGTCGTAACTAATTTTGTTTTTTGTTTTGTTTTTCATTTTTCAAGGTGAGGAATGTCGAAAAATTTTCCAAGAAAAAACTCAAGATAAGAAGTTGGAGAAAGAAATTGCATCTGATATTGGTTTGGATGAATCTTCTTCAGGAGCCACGGACAAAGAAGATATTCTTGTGAAAAAACAGTTGCCAAAGAAAGTTGGAGGAACCTCTTCTGATCAAATATCGGATGATTTAGATCGGTCGTGGCCAGATAAGGAAGAATTGTTATCTCGTGGTGGTGTGAATCATAAGAAAGAGCACTCATCGTTTGCTCATCATGATAATAGGGATTATAGTACCCCGACAGATCACAGAACATTTCCTGTATCAAGACATCGAGACTATGCTACCCCAAGCTCCAGTACGAGTGACTATGGCACAGCCCCTAGTGAGACAGGAAGCTATTCTGAAAGAAGTTACGCGAGCAGCAAAGACTACGGTTATCATGGTTCAACGCCTTCAAACCATTCTGCTCATAGTACACCTGTTAGCTATGACTATCACAACCACTACACTTCTGCTCCTCCACCTCCACCTCATTCTACCCATTATCCTCCCCCATATCACCCACAGACTAGCCAACATCATCCGAGACCTCCAATCGCACCTCCACCACCTTACAGTCATCAGATGCACCCTCCTCCTCATACGATCCAGACTCACATGCCTCCCCCTCCAATTCATCACTCTCACACCCTGGTCCCATCACTACACTCGAGTTCGCAACAATGGCAACAGCCCTGGAGTGAATCGCAACAGATGCTGTCACACTGGGAACAGCCATCCAGATCTATTCAACAGTCAGCGCTACGTCATATCCCAGTGCACACCGGAACAGTAACGACTCTTCCTCCAGCCAATGCCACACCGACATGGACCCCTGTTTCTGGTGACGGTCACAATGTTGTTTTCTCACCAGAAAGGGGTAGTGGGAAGAAAGATGTGAAACCAAGTAGCAAGGGGAGTGCTTCTCTGAAATCTAGTGAAAGTGCGAGTCCAGAGACACCAAAAATTTTAGACTTGGACACGAGAATTGAAATGCTACTCAAGGGCAAAGGAACTGGCGGTATGGCTCCTCCATTCCTCCAGCTAGGAATTAGTAGTGATTCTGAAGAGGATACACCTACTAAATCTGTTGGAAAGGTGTCATCGAGGCGCTCGTCAGGTAGTTCATCGAAGCATGGCTCCATGAGACATCGCCATTCTTCCTCATGTCGCCACTTGGACAGATCTCAGCAGCCCTCTCGATCATCCAGCAGTTCTGATACAGACGGAACAGCATTACCTCCCCCGCCTCTTCCTCTTCCTCCTCCTCCAGGTGACGAAGAACCACTGCCCCCACCTCCGCCACCCGACGGAATTGATCCGGACGAACCATTATCCACGCCACCTTCACCGTTTCTGTCTGCAGAAATATATTTGGAGTGGCATCGGATAGGGATTGAACAAGCACGGAAAGCTAGGGAGAAAGAGCAAGAAGAAACTACAGGTCTACTGGAGAGTGTGAATCTGAATAAACCTGTTATTGACAATGACGACTTAGGCAGCATTATTAGTAGCAGTGAGGACGAGACGCTCACAGCCACACACATCGATACTGGTAAAAGTGGAAAGACTCAGTCTGAATACTTCAGCCCACAACAGCAGCAGAGGCGAATAGAAAGCAGTACTGAGGATTCGGATCAAGCAACCCAGTTGCCAGTATTGCTGGATTTGCCTCCAGGTGTCGACCCTGAAGGTGGTAGTAGCCGCAAGTCAACTCCGCTGCAAGACGAGCATAGAGATGACGATCGTATGTCGCTCTCCAGTCTCAGCTCCGGCGATGAGAAGATAGAGGTGGCAGCTCAACCACCTGTCACAATGTATCCAGCCCCGCCCCCATATACTGCCTATCCTCCTCAAGGCTATCCTCCACCTCCGTACTACCATCCTTCAGCACCTCCCTTATATCCTGGCATAAATGAAGTATATGCCTGGAGAGCTCCTACTCCTGGAAGTAGCTATCCTTATCCACCAACAATGTACCATCTTCCACCACCACCAGGTTATGCATCCAGTACTCAGTTCCCACCGCCTCCACTAGGAACGCCAATGCAGTATGGATATCCAAGCTTCCACCCAAGATTCCCACAGACACAAGGACATATTCCATATGAGAGCACGGACCCACAAGCACCCACTATTAAGTAAGTACTGTATTGAGTATGTGATAGATGATAGTATTTAGATACTGTTGACTAAACGAAGAAAATCATTTCCAAATGTATTTTATTTTATAAACAACATTTTTACAGGAAACAGAAAAGTGACTTTCTGGTCATTCATTTAAATCTGACTGAAAAGTGCATATATTTTGTCATATAAGCCAAGATTACACGTTATTTTATCCAGAAATAGACAAAGTAGTTTTTGAAATTATACTCTTCAAATCATATTTAATTGCTTGAACCAGTACTTACAAAGTGAGACATTCATTTTATAAAGGTGGAGATATTATTAACCTGTAAATCACTTAAAAAATGTTAACTTCTAATGCCCTTCAGACAATAAGATTGCTAGTAAGTGATAAGTGATCTTCAAATTAGATTTCAAGTGCAGTAATTATATGTCATTTCCAAATCTATTTTATTTTATAAACAACATTTTTACAGGAAACAGAAAAGTGACTTTCTGCTCATTTGTTTAAATCTGACTGAAAAGTGTATATATTTTGTCATATAAGGCAAGATTACACTTTATTTTATCCAGAAATATGCAAAAACAGTTTTTGAAATTATACTCTTTAAATCATATTTAATTGCTTGTACCGGTACTTACAAAGTGAGACATTCGTTTTTTATAAAGTTGGAGATGATATTAACCTATAAATCACCTAAAAAATGCTAACTTGTAATGCCCTTCAGACAGTAAGATTGCTAATAAGTGATAAGTGATCTTCAAATTAGATTTCAAGTGCAGTAATTATATAGGAGGAAACATCAACCTTCCCATAAATATTGATACCGTACTTTAAAAAAAAATATTAAACAAATTATTGTTGAAATATGAGAACATGACAGTTGTTTAAATTTCAGCTTCTTATACTTACTAAGTGAGATATGGGCAGTACCTTTGTTAGCCTCTAGCCAAATGCTAAAAAAATGCTAATTTTTTTATACTGTCAGAAGAAGAAATTGGCTGAAATGTGACAGGACTGCGTTAAGTTTGGTTAGGTTATTAACTTAAATACCAGTAGCATCTTCATTTTCCCAGAATGTGACTTTGTACTAACACCAGGAGTGCAGTGAAAATTGTTTGACAGTAACTGAAGTTTTTTCGAAAAAAATTTAACTAAATTTTGAATACCCAACTAAATGAGCTAGAGTTTATTATCTTTTGCTGCCTCATTCAGACAGTTGTATTAGCATTTCATCAGTTATTAATCGAATCCATGCTAAACTAGAAACAGTATTGAACTGGGAGGGGAGTAAATTACACAGAAGATGGCATCATTATAGATAGTATTTCATTATATCAGAGTTATCCTTGCTAAAACATGGAAATTGTTGTTGCTGTACAAGTACCGATATCTTAAAAAGTTTATCAACTTTTTCAGGTAAGCATGTTTTATTTCTCGTATGATTTAAGATGGGTAGTCAAAATTGCTACACTCTTTAAAACTCGTTAATTAATTTTAATCTTCTGTATAATAGTGAGAAAATATTGATTAGTACTTGGGCCTAGTAGAAAACTGATGGGATGAAGTGTACTGGGCAGAAAACATGAGTAACATTGCCATTTTTAACAATATGAATGTGCGAATTTCAAATGACATAAATACTGTTAACGTAGATATATATTTTAATCTGTCCACGCTCACATGCAGCTGCACTGCGCACTGCCATTTCACTTTACCTCCCACGTGTGTGGAAAGATAAAATGTATGCACTCTATATTGAGTAGATTATTTCAATGTTTGTTTATGGGGTTTTCTAAGTAATTATCTCATCTGTTGACCACCTGCTGTTAAATTTTCTGATATGAACCATTGTTTTATTGTTGATCATCACTTTCTTGCCTTAATAATGTGTGAAGCAAAGTGTCCAGTAACTGAATATTCGTTTAAAAGTTATGAAACGAAAAGTATTATGTAACACTGAATAATTGTAATCTAGATACTCATTTATGGTATATGTTCTACCATCATTCCACTAATCTTTCATAATAATTTAATCACCAATATGAGACAGAGTAGGACATATTTTTATAGGAATAATTTCTCAAGAATTGTGCCATAATAAATTGTTCGTTATTAACAAGCAAATCGTAGAAAAAAACAAATACGCTCATCTTAATAAAAATTACCGGTATGTCCTTGTATACACGTCATTAGGACGTACAGAGAGGTAGAACTCCCATGTTCTTCTGGACCTTGGTACTAAAATGTGATGATGGTCAGTACAACACACTAGCCAGACTAGCCACCTTTCGCCTTTGGGAAAGATCAGGTATATAATTACCCATCTCATATTCAGTCCATAATGTTTTACCAAATCCCATTTCAGCTTAAAACTATAATTTTTAAGGACTGCAATCATTACACTTCATGATGTGCAGTTTTATGGGACATAAAATCTTGATTTCAGTATGAACTGTATTCTTTATTATAAATTTTTTTCTCCTCATCCGAGGCACTACCACCTAGATTATACGGCCTGCCGAAGATCCACAAACCGAAAGTACTACTCCGCCCAATTGTCAACAGTATTGGTTCCTCGACCTACGCATTGGCAAAATATCTCACAAACCTCTTGAAGCCATACATAGGAAAAACGAGCTCCCACATCGAAGACTCTAACCACTTCATCGAGAGACTCAAGATGCTGGTTGTCGAACCACAAGACATTCTAGTGAGCTTTGATGTGGTGTCACTGTTCACTAGAGTACTGGTCAGCGACACCGTAGAACGACTAGGTGACATCTTTTCTGAAGACATCGTGGCTCTCTTCCGACACGTTTTGACTACCACATTTTTCCAATAGTCACAGATTTTCTACGAACAGATAGACGGAGTGGCCATGGTGAGTCTCCTTATCCCTGTAGTGGCTAATTTCTACATAGAATCCTTTCGAGGAGGCGACCTTGGAATCTGCGGCACTTGAGCCTGCCTGTTGGTTCAGATACGTGGATGATACTTTCGTCATCTGGAACCATGGAAGACAAGCCCTCGAGGACTTCCTAATTCATCTGAACAGCCACCGCACACAGATTCAATTCACCATGGAGACAGAGAAGTATGGTCAGTTACCCTTCCTTGATGTGATGGTCTACAGAAAGGAGAATGCTTGCCTTGGTCACAAAGTCTACAGGAAACCCACCCACACTGACAGATATCTACACAACGACTCAAACCACCACCACCGGGCCAAACGGGTCTCCGATCCACAACATCTAAAACAGGAAATTGGCCACCTCATGTCTACACTGGAGGCCAATGGCTACTCCACAGAAAAAATTAAAAGAGCCTTAAAACCAAGATGGCAAACACCACCTGATCCGAGACAAGGTCAAACCAAGAGAGGCATGGTTTTTCTTCTGTACTACAGACAAGTTACAGACCGTATCAGCAAGATACTACAACAACACAAAGTGGAGACAATTTTCACTCCTACTAGGCAGACTCGTAACTGCTTACGGTCTGTTAAAGACAAACGTGACCGACTTTCATCAGCTGGAGTATACAGAATCCCGTGTTCCTGTGGGTCAGTGTACATAGGTACAATACAGCGTAGCTTCAAGACCCGAATCACCGAGCATAGAAGGAACTGCCGTCTAGGTCACGTGGACAAGTCAGCCATAGCCGAGCATGCTTTTAATGATGGGGATCACAACATCAGGTTCCAGGACACCGACATCCTAAGCAGTACGCCACACTTCTATGCCAGGTTACATCGGGAAGCTATTGAAATACATAAACACAAAAACAACTTTAACCGTAAGGAGGAAGGACTCAAGGCAACAAAGCTTGGTATCCGGCCCTCAGAAGCACACACATCAAATCCTTTCTTCGATAATTAGACATTATGACAAACAATCAGAACACCGAAGCCACTAGTGCGGACTGCAGCGACGACAAGCAACAACAGTCCCACACCTTAAATATCGACGTGCTACAAGTCTCAATGCCAGTTCCTGATACACACAGCAGATCTCTCCGCACACGTGTACCACGCCACTGAAGATGTCCACCGGAGTAGTGGACGAAACGTTTGGTTGTAACACTGACAGGTCCACACCTGTGGAGTAACAGCGCGTCTGGCTGCAAAACCAGGTGGCCTGGGTTCGATTCCCGGTCAGGACAAGTTACCTGGTTGAGGTTTTTTCCGGGGTTTTCCCTCAACCCAATATGAGCAAATGCTGGGTAACTTTCGGTGCTGGACCCTGGACTCATTTCACCGACATTATCACCTTCATCTCATTCAGACGCTAAATAGCCAAAGATGTTGAAAAAGCGTCGTAAAATAACCTACTAAATACTGACAGACCTGTTGATAAAGCGTCGTAAAATAACCTACTAAAATAAAAAAAACTGACAGACCACGACCTTCTAGCCCGGAAAATATGCATCCTATCAATGCCGACCGTGAAAGCCTACATTCAGAGAACAGTTAGACGTTGTTTATAGCGTTGGGGATGGGAGGTCTTGCCACACTCTCCCTACTCTCTCGATCTTAGTCCTTGTGACTTCGATCTTTTCCCTAAAGTGAAGAAGCCATTGCTTGGGAAATGCTTTGCCAACACAGAAGACGTCACAACTGCAATTCGGCATGAGGGGTCACACATTAGTGAATCTCATGCACCGATGGTATTTTCTGTCTTCTCCATTAATAGCAACGAACTGTGGACAACCTAGAAGACTACTTTGAAGGATGTTAAACACCTTGTACAAATGATATTAACAAGTAATATGAGAATAAGATGTTGATTTCAAAATGTCATGTTTGTCCTTTTATTCTGCCAGGTTCCTGCATCCATACCTTATGTGGTGCCAACTTTAAAAAGTACATGTTGTATGCTTTCAAATGTATATATTAAATTTTCTGCATTGGAGCATTTTCAACAGAGAAAAAATAGTTGCCATGACTTATGAATCAATCCTCGTATATATTGTGATATGAGACCATTTTCTTTTAATTTTAAAAGTTGTAGGTAACATACATTCCATTTTTTGCAGTGGCGTTATTGAGAGGGTGATCGCTGAACTGAAACAAATATTGAAGAGGGATTTCAACAAGAAGATGATAGAGAATACTGCATTTAAATCGTTTGAAAGTTGGTGGGATGAGCAAGAAAGGAAATCTAAGGTAAGATTTTACTTAATCATCTACTAAAATTTATATAATGTGCAACTTTATGTACTAAAAGATGTCATCAACATCAACAAGTGGCTTGAGTCAAATGGCTAGAGAGTTGGATTTCCACACTGGTAATCCAGTGGATCACTTGGAATTTGTAGTGGGCATGGACAGTGTTCGGTGGTAGGTTTAATGCCTATAGTGGCAGAAATAATGGCTTTGGTGTGTCACTCATACATGGTGACACTTGTGTGAATAACGTAAAGTCAAGCAAGCCTATCTGTCATTGGATAAAAGAAAATGTTTTATTGTGTAGAGCCTAACTGCTTGAATTGTTGTTTGCTCAATATCTGTCCTTTTTTTATGGACAGTAAGATATTTGTGTGTTTGATGCACAGACTCGGGTGACATTCGTAGGCCTAGCCCATAGGCCAGATTCGAGTTGAAGTTCACATATGCTTGTTGGGTTTGGACTGGGATCATTTTTTTCTGCGAATTATATAATACTGATTAAAAATAATACGAAGATTTTATTGCATGCACGATTAAAGTCCACCTGACACCTATTCATAACATGATAATAGTAAAATGCCCTTTTCATTTAGTGACCATCAGAAAAGATTTAAATGTACAGATATGGTATTATGGAAAGCTTTTATTTTTGCCTTTTTTGTCCTTTGCTGCCTATTTCGTATGATTCTGCTTATTTTTTTATTTTATTTTTATTGTACTTTAGTACTTGTTTGGCAAGATTGGCAAGATTTATAAGTAACTGTTTGTTCTAATGCAGCTGTTATAAAGAATGTCTTGTAGATTTCATTTTACGATGTGCGTTCAAGTTGTAAGGTCTCCAATTTTTTTTTTTTTCTGACAATGTACTTGCCCTAAAAACTTGAAACTTCTGTTACTTCTCAACGTAATCTCCCTGCAGACGTGAACATTTTTCACAATGTTGAGCCATGGCATGCCGCTGCAAATGCTTGCTTAGGGGTCTGTTTTGACCACTGGAAAATCACTGATGCAATAGCAGCATGACTGGAGAATGTGCGACCATGGAGAGTGTCGTTCATTGTTGGAAAAAGTAAAAAATCGCTAGGAACAGGTCAGGTGAGTAGGGAGCATGAGTAACCACTTCAAAGTTGTTTACATGAAGAAACTCTTGCGTTATGTTTGCGCAGTGAGCAGGGGCATTGTTTTGGTAAAATGGTAATCATGCAGTCTTTTCTGGCCATTTTTCTTGCAATGCAGGAATGATCTTCTCCTTCAAAACTTCTTGGTAGGATGCATCTGTCACTGTAATGCCTTTTGGAATGCAGCAAGTGAGAGTTACGCCGTTGCTGTCCCGTAACATGACCATCATCATTTTCTTACCACTTGCGCTCACTCGAAATTTCTTCAATGGTGGTGAGTCAGTGTGCTTTCAATGCGCTGACTGGTGCTTTGTTTCAGGATTGAAAAATGCCATCCATGTTTCATCCATTGTGACAATTGATGAAAAAGAAGCACCATTCATGCTGTCATCACATGTCAACATCTCGTGACAAATTGCAACGTGCACAGCTTTGTTGTCGTCTGTGAGTGTTTACGGCACCCACTTAGAGGACACTTTCCGCATTTTCAGGTCTTCTTTCAGGATTGTATGCACAGATCCCATGGAAATGCCAACTTTTAAGGCGATATCTTTCACAGTGAACCAGCGATCCTCCAAAACATGTTTCTCCACTCACGCAATCATGTTGTCAGATCAACTGGTGTGAAGCCAAGGTTTTTTTGGTTTATTGTTACACAACACTCTGCCTTCTTTGAACTGCCGCACTGACGAACGTATATTCTTCACATTCATGACACCATCACTACATGTCTCACTCAACTGATGATGAATTTCAATGGATGTCACACTACGCAAATGGAGAAAACGAATGATTACATGCTGTTCCTGTAACGAGAATGTCGTTCTTTTAAATATCAGAATTGCTTCTTACTCTAGCTGCTGCCACTAGATTTTTGTGCGTTATTCGCTGCTGCCATCTCTGTTATGCATTCACAAAGAGTGCCCACGTCTTTTAAGTCAAACCACATGTTTCTATCTGCTCCCAGTCCCGAGGAAAAAAATCAGGGACCTTAGAACTTGAATGCACCTTGTATAAAGAAAATGCACTAGCAGTGTGTTCAAGTTTAAGTAGGTTGCTTTCTGGTGGCATCCTTTATTACACTCAACAAGTGATAGGCTCCCCTTTCACAACATTTTCATTGTTGCCCATATTTAGTAAATGTCTTACGGTTGGACCTGAGTTCACAATTTCATACAATGCCGAAGAGTGAGCATTTACATTGGAAAATTTGTTAAGGAGTTTGGAAGTCATATTTTTTAACAAATGGAACAATTTTACTGTGTAAAAGTTCATACAACTGGATTTTAGAGGATCGAGGATTGAATTCTTTATTATTGTTTCAAAGCCATGACTGCATATCCTTTTTAAGTGTGGATGAAGTAGATCCAGCCACTCACATGAATTTTTGTGAGCGGATGCTGCAATCCATTCAATGAATAATGACGGAGGAATGTTTGGTTGCATTTAAGTGGTTATGTCCACTCCAGTGGGACACTGAAAATCCTAATTTAGTGCATGGACTTCCTCTTAATAATCAGAATGTGGGTGTATGATGTGCCTCTTCATAATCAGAATGTGGGCGTATGATGTGCCTCTTCATAATCAGAATGTGGGTGTATGATGTGCCTCTTCATAATCAGAATGTGGGTGTATGATGTGCCTCTTCATAATCAGAATGTGGGCGTATGATGTGCCTCTTCATAATCAGAATGTGGGTGTATGATGTGCCTCTTCATAATCAGAATGTGGGCGTATGATGTGCCTCTTCATAATCAGAATGTGGGTGTATGATGTGCCTCTTCATAATCAGAATGTGGGTGTATGATGTGCCTCTTCATAATCAGAATGTGGGCGTATAATGTGGGTGTATGATGTGCCTCTTCATAATCAGAATGTGGGTGTATGATGTGCCTCTTCATAATCAGAATGTGGGCGTATGATGTGCCTCTTCATAATCAGAATGTGGGTGTATGATGTGCCTCTTCATAATTAGAATGTGGGCGTATGATGTGCCTCTTCATAATCAGAATGTGGGTGTATGATGTGCCTCTTCATAATCAGAATGTGGGTGTATGATGTGCCTCTTCATAATCAGAATGTGGGTGTATGATGTGCCTCTTCATAATCAGAATGTGGGTGTATGATGTGCCTCTTCATAATCAGAATGTGGGTGTATGATGTGCCTCTTCATAATCAGAATATGGGTGTATGATGTGCCTCTTCATAATCAGAATGTGGGTGTATGATGTGCCTCTTCATAATCAGAATGTGGGCGTATGATGTGCCTCTTCATAATGAGAATGTGGGCGTATGATGTGTCATTACTGCACTCAGAATAATTAGCCCCATTTTCTTTTATGATACAGTCAATTCAGAACGTTATGTGAGAGACATGTAATATTGACTGAAAATGAAAGACAGTATGCTTACTTCCAGCAGGATAACTTCACTGCACATACAGTCGCTGTATAGGTAGAAACATTAGAAAAAAATGTTTCATGATTGCATAATTAATCGTTGACGTTTGCCAGCTTGTTTCCATTAGCATCTTTGAGGATAGAAGACAAAAATTTTCAGTGGGAACATTGAAGAACTGTTCTTCCCATTAATCATGAAATTTGTATTTAAATGTTTTTGTTGGCTTCGAAGGCTCCATGATGGCTTTCCAGTCTGCCACCGATTGTTTTGATTTGCATGGTGCAGAATAAGTGACAAGAGAACAATACTGTGGATCATAGTTCCATCTGTCGACATTTAGGGAAGGGAGAATTCTCGAACCATTTCTAGTTCTACTTGTACATGCTTATGGATGACCTAGGCACTTTGTATTACCTATGCCATGGAGGGTACAGGCTGTCATAGAAGCAAAGGGTCAGCTTAACTCATATTAAGTCATTATCTGTATTGTTTAGTGTTTTTAGAAAGGGTTTTTAGGAGAAACATATTTATATGGCCAACTACGCCAATAATAATAATAATAATAATAATAATAATAATAATAATAATCTGTGATGCTACAGCCCATGAAGGGCCAAGATCGACCAGCCGGCTGCTGGCCTCACAGCCACATGCCGAAGCGGAGGTGGACGATCATCCAACCAGAATGGCGGTATCGTGTGGTTAGCACAATGAGCCCCTCAGTGTAACAGGATTTCGCTACCTATCGTAGCACTCCAACTGCATCACAATGCTGGGTGGGCACCGGTCCCATACACTGACCAAAATTTCATGAGAAAATTTCTTCCCCCATGAAGACTCGTACCAGCACACATTCCGCAACGTGAGTCCTAGGCAGGATGCCTTAGACCACGACACGGGATGCCAATGCTTTTATTTAATTACTGCATGACTACTGTTATGGAAAATAACTTCCTTACCATAAATATAATAAAATTCTGTTTTATTTTTTATTGTGTATTTGCCCCAAGTACATTGTATTATAATTGACCACTGTCTGCTGGATCACATCCTGTAGCTGTGTAAACTGCCTGCTCAATCAAAGTTATTTTGCCTCTAGGTGGCAGACAGTGCCCACCGCTATTAACATTATCAGTATATGCAAAGTCACTACCTCGCACATAAACATTGATTGAGCAGACAGTGTAAGCAGCCATAGGATGTGATCCAGCAGGCAGTGATTATAACATAGCTGGTTAAAAAAAACAACAATAAAAGGTCAAGATTTGAACATAGAACATTGCAATTATAAGCCTCGATCTTACCCCCAGACTATCAATATGGGACACTACAACTCAGTTTTTTAAGAGGCACTTCATTTCAAACATTGGCAACGAAGTTAGTCAACTATGCAGCTGCGTAACGAAGTCGTGCAAGCATGAATCCAGCACTCAGGAACTCACACAAAGCTATCTGAGGGGGACTTACAACTTGAAGGCCAATCTTCTTTCCCCCAATCTCTCTCCCCAAGGCTGTACTTATAATCCCACTTCTGATGTTGATTCAGTTATGTTTAACAAGTGATGTAAGGAATTTTTAGCATGATTGTAACTACACATAGTCAATTAATTTTTAGCAGAAATATGTTATCTCAATCTGAAGATCTATGTGCTGTTACTGAAGGACATAGGTTCGGTTCTTATGATGTAATTTGAATGTAACTTTTATTTTTTACTTTTAACAGTCACAGAGTAATTCACTGGATATAGAGCCTGTGCCACATGAGAAACTGTCAACTGCTCCGCCTAGCACCAAGCAAGAAAATCTTCTGAACTCAATTTTAGATACGGGTAGAGAGAGTTTCGGTCTGGATTCTGTTGGCCTTGGAGGATTTGGGCTTGGCTTCAGAGCAGCTTTTCCAAAGTTGCCATCCTTTAGGGTAAACATAAATATTTTCACAATTTTATATAATATTTTTAAAGTAAGAAATCACTGAGAGTAAATATATATCTCATTACAGATGTAAGTTACTACAGTAGAGCATCAGTTATCCAAATACCGATCAACCGAAACATCGATTAACTGAAAGTGTTCCAGTCAGCAAATTTGAATTTGCGTGCATACCATGTAGAAGTTTCGCTAGTGTTGTTTGCAAGATTTAGCGGCAAAAAACCGAGTCTCAGCTCTAAAGCAAAAAAAAAAAGTTTGGACTTATTTTCCTAAACTGTAGGCCTACTTTAATGGCCATTTTGAACAATTTGTTTTTGTAAATGATTGGTTATCCGAAAATGGTTATCCGAAAAATCAATTATCTGAACACTCCCTGTCCTCTATTGTTTCGGATAATCGATGCTCTACTGTAGTTACTATCTTATGTTTTCACAAGTTATGTTATTGTCTTAAAATACATGATCACTAGATTGGCCAAATATATTTCATGTTATGAAAAATCTTACTGATGAATAATACAAGTCCACTGCTGTGGAGTAACTGTTAGCATGTCTGACCGTGAAACGAGCGAATCCATGTTCAAATCCTGGTTGGGAGAAGTTATCTGGTTGATTTTTTTCCGGGGTTTTCCCTCAACCCAATAAGATTAAATGCTGAGTAACTTTCGACATTGGACCCTGGACTCATTTCACTGGCATTATCATCTTCACCTCATTCAAACCAACAGCCAACTAAAAAAATAATACAATAAAGCAAAGTGTGCAAATAATTGAGACACAAAGTGCTGATGTAATTAACAGTTGTCGAACTGGTAGGCGAGTTGGTATAGCACTGGCCTTCTATACCCAAGGTTACGGGTTCAATCCCGGGCCAGGTCAATGGCATTTAAGTGTGCTTAAATGCGACAGGCTCATGTCAGTAGATTTACTGGCATGTAAAAGAACTCCTGCGGGACAAAATTCCGGCACATCCAGCGACGCTGATATAACCTCTGCAGTTGCGAGCGTCGTTAAATAAAACATAACTTTAACTTAATTAACAGTTGAATGAATCAAGTCAGAATCAAAATATACACTTTTATGAACAGATAGGAATGGATCAGGTTTTTATTTAAATTTATTTCTCTACTTTTTAGCGAAAAATCAAAGTACCATCACCTCCACCTCTGGATGAAGATGACTCTCGGCGAGAGTTGGTAGAAAGTGATCAAGAAGAAATGGTGCAAGCTTCAGATTCTGAAATACAGGTATGGTAGTTATTTCGTCATATTGAATAAACTGAGAGTAAGGTACTTTCCAGTGACTTTTGTAAAACAGCCTGAATTCCTAGCTCTTCTGAGTCGAGTCACTTTGTTAAATATGGGATGTAATTTTAAAAAATGATTTCTAAAATGACTGTTATTGACTTTATACAGAAGGAACTGCTTTTCAGAAAGAATCAGGAACTGTGAACACAATATGGCAATTCATTTATTTATTTATTTATTTATTTTTTTTTTTTGGTTTCTAGAAGAACTAGGAAAATGGTGTAATAAGATGATAAAGTAATGAATGCATTCTATACTATTGATAGTGCTGAATATCTCTATACAGCAGTAGTATTAATAATGTTGCCTTCCTCCCAAAGAATAAAACACTTGAATTTTCTATAGTGTATGTAGATATTAACTGATTAAACTAAGAATTTTGTTTACTTATTTTTTTTGCCTGAGTCATTTATTAAGTTTATATTTAACTTTCAATTTTGCGTTTGCATATTGTTGGAACCATAAACTGAGAAAAACTCCCAATATAAAAGAGGACAATAGGATCTGATAGGGGTAAAGTTATGGTTGTCTCATAACATGATCCAAGCAAGCAAATTACTGTTCACTACATAATTTAATAACAATATATATATATAATAATAAAGGAGCAAGAATAAAAAAATTAATAATTATATAAAAGATGAAAAATCGGCTAGAGCCGTAAATTTAAACTCGTGTAGCTAGCCTGCAAGACTCTTAAAATAATGTCTTCAAATATACAGTCACCAGGGTCAGATGTAGAACACATAATATGACTCGTAATAGTCCAAGGAGTCAAAATGCGCCTAGGCAGGACTAGAATAACCTCATGGGTAATAACTGAGAGCCTATAATATGAAAGAGGATGAATGGAGTCAGAAACCGAAAACTAAACATTGCAGATCATACACCAACAGGCACAGACATAGATACTACACAGGAAATTACAATGTTTCACCCAGCACAGTTCTAGAAAATTCCACAGTAGGACAGTAGACCAAACGATAATAAAGTACAAGTCCCGGTTTGGTGAACGTGCAACACTGAGTCCAAAATGTATAATCGTTAATGCCCTGTTGCCATGCTGGTGAATCCTACAGATATGCGGAGCCATGCAGAATCCCATGCAGCGTGTCTCTTGTGGAAAACCAAACACTTAAACTCGCAACCCAATATCATAACTCAAAAATTTGTGGTATGCTGGCTCTCTGGTATCAACCAGAAATTCCAGATGATATCCAATATCCTTGACTGGATGGAAAAGTGTGGCGCCGTTCTCCTATCGTCAATATAGAATGTTCTAACAGGTCTGTGTCTCGTTGGCAGCCCCAATTAGATGTCCATCCTCTTTCGTGGTAGGTGCTTGGCTCCTTTTCGCATCATCTTGTGATGCCGTCACGATGCATGGAAGGGGTGATGGCTGTTAAGGCTGGTTCAAAATAAACCGGAAACGAGAATCGGAACGAAAACGGTAAAATTGTTAAAATGTGTACATTTAAATGTGAGAATTCACAATTAACGAAAAGCTTGCCAGAGCCTGGGATCGGGAACGGAGAGTTGGCCAAGTTTCAACTTTGGCGTTCACGTTTCCGATCACAGCCCACTAGATTCATTCTATTGTCATCTAAAAGCTATTTTGTCGTCGTATATTTTGTAGTAAGAAGACCGTGACATAACCTATACATTATTTTGTTCTGTGCTGTGCATCATGGAGCAAGTTTTATTTGATGAGATTCTAGTGTTGAGGAAAATCCTCACGTTTATGATAAGCAGCGCGCCTTGTAGAAAATGAAGGAGAATACGTGGCTTTCAAAAGCCGTATCTTTGAACACCAATCATAAGTGAATCATATTTTATTACTATATTGGTTGTATTACACACTACATATTCATGCTTCAATTCAATAACTACTGTTGTGTTCATTTTTGTTCTGTTACAAATGTTTCTTCTCTAATTAATTTACGTTATGGTAGACTTAAAATAGGTTGTGATAATAAAGATGCATGGGCATATTTATAGTACCATACCTAATGAAATGTTTCAGTTGAAATTTCGAAGTTGGTTAATCTGTGTTTGTATTGGCTGCCTTGTACTCATGAGAGAACGCCATTGGTTAATTATACACAAATAACATCAGAATGCGTAATATCGACTTTACATATCGTTATTGACATGCATATTGATATGCATAGTCGTCTACGTTCTCGGTTTATTGTGAATCAAAAATTTTCATATTCACGTTCTCTGCTTCTCATTTTCATTCTGGTTCTCGTTCCCGATTTATTGTGAATCAGCCTTTAACATTCAGACAAGCCAATTAGACTGTAAGCCTTGACCCTAATAAAGAAAGGAAATAAATCTCATAAAAGCAATATAGTACAATAACGCTCTCTAGCAGAAAAATACTAAACGCGTTAGAGAGGATGATAAATAATGAAGGATGAAGATAGCAAACCTTTAAAAGATAAAGACCTAAAAGATAAGAGAGAGAACCCAAGAGGTGGAATTTAAACTGAGAGGATTCAATCCGACATCGAGATGGGAATTCGGTGTGGCTTAGTAGATAGAGCGTCAGCACATAGAGCTGAAAACCTGGGTTCAAATTCCGGTGCTGGAGAGAATTTTTCTCTGTTCCGCTCATCCTTCATCAAAGAGAAGAAAGCGGAGAAAAGAAAAATAAAACTAGTGATATAAGAAATGCCACAATATATTTCTACTTTTCTTTTGGTAAATATTTTATTCCTTTATTGTTGCTGTGACATTTCATGTACATAGTTCATTTTTGTCTTTATTGGTATTGTGTCACAAAGCCCTTTGAGATATGTGTTAGTTGTATATCAGTGTGTGTGTCTCTCATTGTCTTGATATTTATAGTGCAGTAATGTCGCTTTAGCATTTCTACAGACTACATGCCAAGCTGTTTAAAATATGTTTTTTTATATAATACAATTATTAGGTTTTATAAAATTGTTTTACATTGGTTGTAGGTTGATGTTGCAAGGTCACACTTTCAGCGACGAGGTGAATCTGATGATGAATCATCCAAGTTGTCACCCATCTCATCGAGGACAGAGAGCAGCAAATCTTCAGATTCAAGTTCATCAGAGTCATCGTCTTCGTCTTCTTCTGGATCTGCTAGTTCAGAGAGTGAGAGTAGCTCGGAGAGTGAAGCAGAGGATGAAGGCGAGGAGCGGATGGAGGAAAAGGAGCGGAGAAGAAGTAGGCTCTTGGACCTTGTTGACTTGGAGGATCTTGAAGCATTACACAGGCTTAGGTACTTCACTACTCTGAGATTATTAAGATTATGTCAGAAATTCTTCTCCACTGCATTGGTGGTGATTCTACTATAGTTTATTGAATAATATATTTAGTATTTTCTGTCTCTTATTAATATCTGTAGTACCTGAAAATCGTGCAATATAAAACAAGAAACTTAGCTTTTGCTATTTTTAGGTTATAGAATTAAATAATACTAGTGGCCTGTACAGCAAATGCTGCAAACTAAGTTCATTAGACGTTCAAATAAACATTTTTCAGATTTATTTTCAATGAAGAATACCAGACATTCTGAAAGTTATTTGCTTCCTTAATAATGAAAGATACTCTCTCTCGAGCCAATACTGAAGAGAACCACGCATATAAATATCTACACCACACTGCCATTAAATATATGAAAAAGACCCAACCCCACTTGATTAATAACTATACAAATATTTGATTTTTAATAATATTATCTTATGTAAGTTTTATAGCTTTCAGTAACATATACTATATATACTATATAGCCGCCACTCAGTAAAATACAGAAATCAAAATCTAATATAAGTTATTCTCTACATCTACTTATATAACCCCAAAACGTTTCACTTTCATATCATCAATAGCATTAATGAAAAATAGTCACATCATGGCATGAACTACAATAATATTTTATTTCTAATGGTAATAATGTCATCAAACCACCTCAAGTTTTGTAGTTCTTAATATCCAATACACAGTTGTACCCAGAAAATTACACACCACAGAATCGAACCTGTAAATTATTTTTAGTAAGTTAAGTTTTTAACAAGAAATTTAATTTGAGCTCTAAATATGTCAGCATTCTTGCAGATCATGGCCTTCGTGTAATATTATTTACTGTAGTGTGTGTTTTGTTTTATTCTGAAATGCAGTTAGCTAGTTCTCAAAACCGACGACAGATGGATGTTGGAAAATAGGAAAATTATGTTAAAAAATTGACATTTCACCGAAAACTACTATTTTTCTGAAAAACTTTGAGTTCCAAGCTTCAAAATGAGTGGTTATTTATTAAAATCCGTTCAGCCGTTTTCCCGTAATTTCCATTACCAGTTCAAATTATATATATATAGATATAGTCTGTGAAGTCGTTCTCAGTGGTCTAATGGTTACGATGCATGCCACTGGATACAAGGTTCACGAGTACAAACCCGATAAAAGGTGATAAAAATCCAGAGTATGGTTTTCTTCCAAAGGAAAGTGAATCTGGAGAGGTCTCTTGTTATAGATTTATGGCACATAAAAGAAACATGTCCCCGAATGAGGTAGCCCCAGACACAATTGACCTGCCATTTCTGTCCCTTGTTAAAATTCACTTCTGGGCCCAGAGGAGTGGCCAAAATGTGCTTGGGTTTGCCCTGTTCTCCATCAGTAATCATTCCATTCAGTCACGTTTTTTTTTGTCATCTTTCATGATATAAACATTGCAGTGGAACTGAATAGCTATGCTGTGATTAGAATAAGAAGGTGTATGGACTCAGCCAGTACACAGTCCTGTGTTGCTGGAACATACGACAATAAAGAAAGCAGGGAGAGAAAAAGTTATGTTACTCTTTCAGCTGGAAATATCGAAATATCCTTTAGTACTATCCCGTATTCAACAGCATTTAAATATGGCATAACCCAAACCAAATTCCTGTGTTCACTACACATATTAGAGTCAATAATTGGTTGTGCAACACTGTTATAAGCTTACATTATGTTCCACAATTAATTGTACTCGTAAGTACTTGAATAAATATAGTAAATATATGGTATGAAAGACTTTTAAGTACATGTTTTAAAAAATATAGGTAGAAATATTTCAAATAAATTATTTAAAATTTAAGCCTTTTTAAACTTTGTCCCATATGTAACACAAAATTACACCACTGGAAACATTTTCAAGCTTCATTTTAAAATTCTGCAAAATTATCCATGGATCTAAGTAACAGAGATTTCAAGCTTTAAAATGATGTATTACACAATTGTCTTTCACTTATTTTATGTCTGGTCTCTTCTGAACAAATACTGTGGCTTCACCCTACTACAGATATTTCCACCAATATATTGTTCACTGGAGACAAGTAGTTGTTGTTGAACACTGTTAGCTGTTTTACAATAAGAGCAAATTCGTATAGCACCATTCGAAATTTTGTCAACTACCACTCAACCACTGAGGAGAGATTTCAAGAGCAGTTTCAAAATGTTTTGCAAATCATCATGCCAGCAGAATTTTTACATTGAGAATCTCGATTGTACAAAAGCACAGAGATATATGATGTATTGTATTCCTAGAGTGAATAATAAACAGTGTACAACTAGTCCAGTGAAGGTACTTAGATCAATTGCGTTTGTAAAATATGATATTAATGGTGTGACAGTACTGTAGTACAGTAAAAGAGCTTTAAAGTATGTTGCGAAAACAAAAAAAGAATAGGAGAAACAAAGAAAGATTTTTTATGGTAAACACTGTTAAGTGTCAAATGGACTTAAAGGTTTTCCTTCAAAGAGGAAGGCTGTACATATTGTCGGACCATTGGATCTGTGCACTGTTGTCGTTCTTGGAAAAGTTAACGCCTGTACTCACTCCATTCCACCCGCTTTCCTCTCACAACGTTAAACAGCAAGCCATGAACCTTGCTGAATAGGGATGTTGCCAAACTTCAGTCAAACAGCATCATAAATAACTGGTCCTCCATGCTACAATATAATTTCTTTCAATCAAAATACATCTTGTATTTTTACATTTTTAAACCTAAACCCCATGTTTCGAATCACTTTCCGTAATGTTCCTCTCAAACCTCGGAAATTATTGCTTCTCTCGCAACCTTCAGTAATTTCTTCAATGTTGGAACTTCTTTCTGCATGGTATAAAATTCTTGTATCTTTCTTCTTAAAATACATCGGTTCATATCATCTACAAGAATTAAAAGTTCCCTTGTTCTGTTCTTCCCTGGTGATTCTAGCTTTTCATCTCCTGCACAGACTCCCTCTCTCCTGATTTTCTTTATTAGGCGCTCTGACCTGCCTATATAAATTACATAAAATGTTGTATTATATCAGTATTAGTTAAGTAAGTAATTTTAATACGTAATCAATTGAAATAAAATAAGCCTCACCTGTGCAGCTGCTCTTTTCGTTGCCTGATTTATAGGAAACAGATATTCACCTGTTTGTTTCTCTTCATCGCAAAACGCTATTACATAGGTACTTAATAATATTTCTTTTGCCACTTCGTGCTACAGTATTCTTGTTGAGTTGACAACACTGGACTGCAAGTGCAAATAAACTGTCCTGCAAGAAGGCCAAAATTGTGAGTAATGGGGGAGAGAAAGGGAGAGAGATAGGAATGCAGGGAGAGAAATGAATTACCTAGGCTGAGAAGGAATTAGGGTTCAGTTCGGATATCTTACAGGGACACAGATCCGATGGTCCAACAATACTAGGGTTTCACTAGTATTGAGTACCAAAATAAACCACCTAGAAGTGTCACTGGCATTTACTGTGAGTATTACAGGATTCTCATTGGCACATGCCATACCTCTGAAAAAGTGAAATCAGTAGATTGTGGCACTTAGGTGTTTCCTATAAGAAGTTTTCATTATTGGTCAGTCTTACAAATGATACTAAAAACTTTAAAAGCATTCATTCTACTGCGTGTTCAGTTCAAAGTGTGTCATGGCTCGCTGTATGCCGTCATGTGGCTAGCCGATGAGCCTAGAGAATTCAATCTTCCTACACTTCCGCAGGGGCGTATTACTTAAGTGCCAGAGAAGTTGCCTAGCAAGTACAGTGTTCATTCTGAAGAGTACATACCGATACGTGCGGTAACGCTAGTAGTGGCAGGAATGTGAACTGTTTGGAAACACATACTGAGGTGAGTTTTTTTTCTTACTGTCGGCATATGGCGAGAGGGTTAAGACGATTACTTACATATTCGTTGACATTAACTTGGACGGTCAACATGAACACAGCGCATTTGATTTGTGTTGTGCAATGTTGTGGTATGCAATCGATGATAACAAATACCCTGTGTACGACTTGCCTGCGCAAAACACAGTTCGAAAGAGGTTATGGTAGCACACAGACCGTACAGACCGCCATCTGTTGCTACGACGTACAAGTTATGCTGTGCAAGTTCTCAAGTTCAGATTGAATGCCTTGAATAATAGGCAACTTCTCTGACATAAAAGATGAAACTCGCTTCAAATCGCTGACTCACAACAGTGACGTCATGACACAATTTGAAATGAACACCCAGTAGTTATTTCTCGCTCATAAAGTAAGTTGTTATTTTAAGATGTTTTCATTTGATCACTCCTTCACTGTATACTCAGCTTATTTATGTGTCAGTTCGTAGCCTTAGCTTGGAAGTGTGTGTTAATTACAAACTGTATTTTGTTATTTAGGGAGCAGACACCTGAGAGAAGTGTGACACCTATTCCAGCAGAAGATTTATTTAGTTTCGAGGAAAATGAAGGTGATAGTGAAAATATTCAGAGTAGGGCTGATTCCAGTGAACTGTTTCCATCAGCTTCATCGGGTGACGTCGATAGTGCAGATAAGTTAGCACCAAGGGAAGAATCAAGAATAGAAGATTCAGCCATAGAAGCTTTAATGGCCCTTGCAGGAGAATCAATGGGTCGTAAAACAACGGTTCAAGACGAAAAGAAGTTAGAAACAGATGATACAACAGAGACATCGAGACAGTCTCCTCCTAGTTCAGATGACGAAGCCCTTGCTGTTAGAAGGCTGAAGAAACAACGTGAATCTTCGTACTTGATAGAAAGTAAAATTGAAGTTGACGAAAGGACAGTGTTAAATAAAGTTCCTAACAGAACACATGGCACAACTATTAATGGTGAAGTGATCGGAAGGTCTAGTGCTGTAGATAGGATGGATGTGTCAACAGAAAATGAAGTAGAGGAGGAAGAAGAAGAAGGATCGCCAGCCCCGCAAATTGCTATGGAACATTCGTACAGTCTACCTCCTCAGAAGGATCCATCTTCTTCACCTTCAAGCTTGGCTGGAAGTGATGGTTCCGTAAAGAGAAAGTTTTCACACCATCAGATATCTCAGCAATCACCAGAGGAAGCTGCATTTAATCACGATCATGGTTACATGATGCCACAACCCAAAACACCACCGAAACCTCTCGCAACCATCATGGAGGATAATGACACTATTATAACGCCAAAGTCAAAGAAACCTAGAAAGTCACTGAAGTTCGAGGGTGTTTTAACAACACCAAAGAAATCTATTCCCAAAGTCACTCCTCCAACACAACCTGTAGTTTTTGCTAAGAGAGACATTATGGCCGAAATGACAGTGTTGTATGAATTCTTGACCCGTGGCATTGATGCAGAAGACATCAACTACTTAAGAAGAAGTTACGAAGCAATGTTGGCAGATGACAGCCAGGGCTACTGGCTCAATGATACCCATTGGGTTGATCATCCTGATATCCTTTTACATGCTAGTTTAATTGACTTACTGACGTTTATTTTAAGTGCATTTTTATGTTTTTGAGGATTGTCATGGTTTAAATTTTGAATATAAAATATCACTTTCATTCCGATATAAAACCCCATTGCTCTTCAGTGTCAGAAAACTGAGAAGGGTTTTATACCAGATTATCTAAGAAAGAATATGGAGACAAGGATTACATAAACGTTAAAACTGCAAATAACGTGAAAATACTTTGTAGCTATGTAATCATCATCATTATCATCCCCTTGACAAGTTTTAGGCTATAAGACCTGTTACAATTCTATATAAATTTTTCATGCCATTTTGCAGGTCTGCCTATCAGTCTTTTTCCTTTTGGTATATAGGTATAAACCAGCCTCACGGTCTAGTGGTCAGAGCTTCTGGCTATAGTTCATGAGGTCCTGGATTCGATTCCTGGTTAGAGCACAGGAATTTTTCCTGTGTTCGTCCATGGTCTGGAATTTAGGTTAAGTTTAGATTTAAGACCTCTCCTGGCACCACATTATCATAATCATCCTATCACATCATCGGGGTAATGTAACTCCGCCTTCCAGGCACCCCAACCTCAGAAGTGGGTTACAACTAAGCCACGGCCAGGAGAGAAGACCAGAAATGTCGAAAAGACAACCTGGTGGCATTGGCTAAAAAAAAAAACATTATAATATACTATTAATCATAACTCATAACTCTCTTATTTGATTGGATGTCTTTACTTTTATAGGTAATGTATATTTTATCTTACTTTGGTTATTTTATATACTGGACAAAAGTAAATCACAACTACATATGATTTAACATGTTTATGGTTTGCTGTAATTATGGTACCATATTATTTTTCATATTTTACTTCACATAGAACGAACTAATGTTGTCTTATACAAATCTGGCTTTCAGGTAGTAGCTCCCTGTAAAGCAGGTTCGAATCATTTCAAGGAAAAATTGTTCTGGGGCCGGGTACCAATCCCGGGACCCTTCGCTTAGCACACAAATGCTCTACCAACTGAGCTATCCCAGGAACTATACACGACACTGTCACATTCGTGTGTTAATGTTCTCTTAAATCACAAAATTATAAAATTCACTTCTAGCTTTAAAATATCTTCCTTATTTTCTTAACACATGTTAACAATATATGCTTTATATCTTCTATTTTGCCACGTAATATGAATCTGTTATTTTCTACATCATCTCTAAAACGTTCCACTTTTCATACTCCTAACCTAGCACTTCTATTACATATTGTTATATGTGGTTCTTGACATCATACTGTTTTAACTTTCCTGTAATACTGTAGTGAAGTTTTGTTATTCATATAACTAAATAGTTGTTTTTCTACATAATTGCACCCTTGTCTTGCAATACCTTAAACATTGTTTTCTCTTTCATGATTTTCTCTCCACAGTTTTATTCAGTTCATTTTTTAAAGGGCTAGCCCAATTTATTTTATTGCCATTCATTACCAAATATCTGTAACAAACCTTAGCAATCTCGTTATCTTCCATTTTTTTAATTCTTAACTAAAATTTTGCTATTTTTATTATAAATTCTCCCTGTTACACATTCCAATATTGTTGTTATCTTTGGTGTGCTAAATTAGGGAGCTGTAAGACTCGTTTGTACAATACTGTATTACATCAATTACTGTATTTTCTCTCAACTGGTACTCGTATTAAAATGCCTCCGTATCTCAGTACCGTAGAACATCCTGGATTTCACTAGTAAACAGTTATTAAGAATTGTTATGTCGATGTTTGGTGTTTTAGCTAGACACATGTTTATTGTTAACAATGCCTGCCTAGCGATCGAAGTTGCTTTTTGAAGTTGATTATTCAATTTCCCTTGTGAATCTAATATACACGCGGATGATTTATTTCACTAGGTATGAACTGTCAGAGAATCAAAGTAAAAATGTGGCACTGTTTAAATTCTGTCTTAATTTACTTGAAAATATTGTCCTTAACTCCAGAGCACTTACTGACCTTGCTTCTCCAGCGAAGAAAAGAAAACGTGATGACAGTAGAGTTCATGCAACTGGATGTGCCAGGACAGAAGGGTTTTATAAAATTGATGTTAGAGAGAAAGCAAAGCACAAGGTATTGTGAACTAAGATGTATTTTATATATAATTGAATTCACATAGTATTGTAGGCTCAGTGAATTTACTAAATTTGTTACATTTTGTTTCATTGCATTTCGTTTTTAATTAAAACTAATAGTGTTAAGAAAACTGCACCTTTATAATGAGAGTTTTATCTGTTTCAGCACCATTACGGACAGATTATTCAGCAGGCAGGTGGAAATGTTGAACTTGGTGTTGGTGGTATGGTCGAAATGCCGAAGTCTGTATCTGGGAAGATGCAGGCTTTATCTCGAGAAGCACGTAGTAATCAGCGACGTCTTCTTACAGCGTTTGGCATTGACACAGATAGCGATCTTCTTAAGTTCAATCAGTTAAAGGTAAGATTTGTAAATTATAACTGAAACTATATCTCATTACTATATTTTGTTAGATTCCTTTTACGAGGCGCGTCCAAAAAGTAAGATTTGTAAATTATAACTGAAGCTATATCTCATTACTATAATTTTTTTAATAGATTTCTTTTACGAGGTGCATCCAGAAAGTAAGTTTCCCTCTCAGCTCAAGCATGCCATGCATTGCGAGAGGCTAGTGTGCGTGCATGACAGAGTAATGAGATGGCAATGGTATGCGTCAGGTGACAGAGCCTGATTTCTCTCAATAGCACCAGTATAACGGATGAATATGGAGGCTCTAATCCATCCCCTGTTGATTGCGAGATATAAATCAGATATAAATTGATTTAGTCGATCTGGTGTTGTGTTGGTGTTTACATCCAATCTTGGAACTATTCATGAATGTTGTTGTTGTTGTTTTCTAATGCCAGGCGTTTGACAATAAAGTCATTTGACCTCTTGCACTCCAATATTTTTCAAAGATATTGAGGTGTTCCGAATCCATTTCTTGGTTTGAGTTGCACAATGGGCAGTTAGGGGACTGATATATTCCAATTCTATGCAGGTGTTTGGCCAAACAATCATGGCCTGTTGCCAATCTAAATGCAGCTACAGACGATTTTCGTGGTAAATCGGGAATTAACTGTGGATTTTGATGCAGAGAGTTCCATTTTTTCCTTTGGGATTGAGTTATCAAATGTTGTTTGTTGAAGTCTAAGTATGTAGATTTAATAAATCTCTTCACAGAGTAATACGTAGATTTAGTAACAGGTCTGTAAGTAGCAGTGCTGCCCTTCTTTGCTAAAGCATCCGCATTCTCGTTTCCCAGGATTCCACAATGGGATGGTATCCATTGGAATACAATTCTTTTATTGAGTGATAATAATTGAGAGAGCATTTTAGTTATTTCTGCTGTTTGAGATGAAGGTGTGTGTTTAGAGAGGATTGATAGAATAGCTGCTTTGGAGTCTGACAATATAACTGCATTCCTAAATTTATTGATGTGGCATAGAAGATTCCTGAGACTTTCACTTATTGCAATGACTTCACCATCAAAACTTGTTCTTCCATATCCAAGAGATCTATAAAGTGAGAAGCGACAGCACGTAACACCTGCACCGGCACCTTGTTCTCTGGAGATCAAGAATCCGTCAGTGTATAAATGAAGCCAGTTTTGTGGAGGGTACCTAATATTAATTGTCTCTAAAGACAATTGTTTCAGTATTTCAGTGTTTACTTCTGATTTCAGTATTTCTTCTGTTAAATTTAGATTATATTCTATATTTAATAGAGTTAGAGGGTTTGGTTTAATTTGTAAGTTTTCTTTTAAATTCGGGATATTGATTTTCTGTTTTAATTCTTGAACAATGGATATGAAACTGTTTTGAGTTTTCAATCTACAAAGAGGACTGTATGAATGCCAATTGTTACCTGGTAATCTGATAAGTTTTTCATATTGAATCAGTGCTTTTTCTTCAATTGTCATTTTGATGCTGTTAATATTAGTGGGGAATCTCATAGAATCTATTGGTGTTGTTTTGATTCCACCAGTAATGAGTCTGAAAGCTTGGTTTTGAACATATTCTATGTCGTTTATGAAAGGTGAAGTAATTAAAATTTCTCCGCAGTATGTCAGCACTGGCTGTATAAACATTTTGTATGTAGTGTTCAAAGTATTCCTAGAGCATCCCCATTTCTTTCCTGCTAGTCTTTTTAGAAGGGAGAACTATTCATGAATGTAAAATGTATTCTAAATATTTGTCTCTGAAGCACACACAAGTTTTATGCATGTCTTGTGGCAGAGTATTTGCAACTATGTTAGCTATAACAATTTTACTAACATACTGCACCAAAGGTTGCAAGAGACTGGAGACGGACCCAATATTCCTCCTCTCCTCCTTACCTTCGACCCATTCCATATCAAATCATCAACCAAGAGGTGTAGACGTCAAAGTCTCAGATATTCATGACTTTTTATTAATTACACGTGCCCATGAAGTAAACAAAAAATGCAAAATTTTCATAATTTTTTGACCCAAAGAATGTGCGTTCTTTTCTAATTTCAAAGTATGAAAAATTACTCGATTTCCTACATATTTTGTGGAACAAAAATGTCAGTAATTCCAAAACTACTACAGTTATATAGCTGGACCTAGTGTCATTTTAAAGCTATAATGATGTAGGCTTTCTACAGCTTTAAAATTCTCACACCGAGTTAAGGCAGTGATCATCAGCACTCGCTGAAATGGGTAATGGGAAAGCAGTGTATCAGAATATGCACAATTGTGCAGAAGGGAGAGAGAAAGCATACCCGCCAGCAGCCACAGATGCACACTAGTGCGTCTTATCCGTGGGTAAGAGACACTAGCTTGAGGGTGCACTGTGCTGATGACTGCTGGGTTAAGGGAATGCAATTTGAGTGTAATTCTTTTAAACGCTAAACCAGTGTGTAGCAGTAACATATTAAAAAAATCTGTTTCTTTAAGAGCCTGTTTTTTCTCCATCCTCAAAGTTTGGTAACAGTGAGGAAAGGTGTAAGAAGAATGTGTTTTCTTTAGGGGAATGGAAGGGTGTGTTTTTCAGTTTTGAATAATAAAAAAAAATTGGATTTTGGAAAAATTGAACAAATATCACAACATAATTTGTGCTCCATATCAAATGAAATCCTATAATGTGGACTTTAAAATTACACCAGAATCTGCTGTATAGGTGTAATAGTTCTGGAGTTACATTTTTTTCTCATCCTTTGAGAACTCAAAACAAAAAAGAATCTGTACTGTAAAAAAAAAAAAAAAATCCTAGAATTTGTAGTTTGTTAGCACCATGGGTACATTGAAATACCAAAAAATTAAGAAAATCTGAAATATCACGGTCCAAAAGAAATTTCACAAATGGTTGATTTTACATGGAATGGTTGCCCTCGGTAGCATAGTTGGTATAGCTCTGACCTTCTATGATCGAGGTTGCCGGTTCGATCCCGTTCGAGGTCAATGGCATTTAAGTGTGTTTAAATGCGACAGGCTCATGTCAGTAGATTTACTGGCATGTAAAAGAACTCCTGCAGGACAAAAATTCTGGCACACTGGCGATGTTGATAAAACCTTTACAGTTACAAGCGTCGTTAAATAAACCATAATTTTTACATGGAATGATACACATTGAAGAGTAGACAAATTATATTATTGTTGTTTTATATGTATGCCTCTGTATAACTTGATTTAATTATTACTTGCAGTTCCGTAAGAAACAACTCAAGTTCGCCAAATCTGCCATTCATGACTGGGGCTTGTTTGCAATGGAACCAATAGCAGCTGATGAGATGGTTATAGAATACGTAGGCCAAATGGTTCGTCCAGTTGTCGCCGATTTGCGAGAAAGGCACTATGAGGCAACAGGAATAGGAAGCTCATACCTATTTCGAATTGATGTGGACACGATCATTGATGCAACAAAGTGCGGCAACCTGGCTCGATTCATCAACCACAGTTGCAATGTGAGTATTCTTGTGCGGTTTATCATAGAAGGCAGTCATTTTCAGCACAACTTATATTTAAGTAATGTCTTATTCTTTGCACATTGAAGTTGTCCGTGTTTCTTCTATTGTCAGGAACAGCTATAGGTTAAAACTTAATTAGAACTATACATTCTAAAATTCTCCAGCTTTATAGTTTTCTAAATCTTCCCCTTCAACAATCTGTTACTAGTCTACCACAGATTTTATATTTATTAATTTAGGTATATGGGACTAGGTAACTGCCAATTTTTTAAAATTTAATTTAAATTGTTTTATGATAGTATATTTATTATGACATATAAATTGTGCATAATATAATTGAAGGGCTTGGGGCAACATAATGATAAGCCACACTCAAATTTTACAGGAAAACAACCCTTAAGTTTAAATCTTTAAGAGTTGTTTTCCTGTAAAATTTGAGTGTAGCTTGTCACAATGTTGCCCCAAGCCCTTCAATTCAAACTAAAAAGATCAGCTACCTGAGAGAGTGACTTGCTTACGACAAGAAACCTTACAATAAACAAGATCGATAATTATTTTTGTTCAGATATGGGTTTATTAAGTCTTATAAATTGAGCCTAATTAGTTTCTAGGATATTAAAAATGTTTTATATTCTGGTTGTGGTTGGGTATTGTCATATTATCACAATGCAGCTGACCAAAAAATTCTTTGTAGATTCAAGTCATCAATTTCTATTGTATTCGTATGTTAGGTGTACAGGGTTAATGTATAAAATGTACTGGAGGAATCTAAAAACTATTACTTCACAAGACACAGCATATTTCGAAAAGGAATGTGAAACTAATGGTCCTTTATTATGTGGATAATACTTGCGCTTCCCAGCAAAACAGTTCAAGGTTCGATTCCCAGTGTAGGCAATGGTTAATTTACCTTCTATTTCTAGATGAAAGAGTAATGGAACGGAGAAAAATTCTCTCCGGCGCCGGGATTTTAACCTGGGTTTTCAGCTCTACGTGCTGATGCTTTATCCACTAAGCCACACCGGATACCACCCCGGCGTCAGACAGAATTGTCTCTGATTAAGTTCCAACTCTTGGGTTCCCTCTAGTGGCCGCCCTCTACACTGCGTCATAGGTGTCTATGAACGTAGGACCGAAGTCCACACATGTGCTGAGGTGCACTCGTTATGAGTGACTAGTTGGCCGGGATCCGACGGAATAAGTGCGGTCTTAAATCACGAAGTGATTTACGCATATCATATATATTATTTTAATGTACCGAAGTACATATGATATTTCCATGCAGATATTCTGCATTATCATACGATGAAAGAGTAATGGAACGGAGAAAAATTCTCTCCGGCGCCGGGATTTGAACCCGGGTTTTCAGCTCTACGTGATGATGCTTTATCCACTAAGCCACACCGGATACTACCCCGGCGTCAGACAGCATTGTCTCTGATTAAGTTCCAACTCTTGGGTTCCCTCTAGTGGCCGCCCTCTACACTGCGTCATAGGTGTCTATGAACGTAGGACCGAAGTCCACACATGTGCTGAGGTGCACTCGTTATGAGTGACTAGTTGGCCGGGATCCGACGGAATAAGTGCGGTCTTAAATCACGAAGTGATTTACGCATATCATATATATTATTTTAATGTACCGAAGTACATATGATATTTCCATGCAGATATTCTGCGTTATCATACGATGAAAGAGTAATGGAACGGAGAAAAATTCTCTCCGGCGCCGGGATTTGAACCTGGGTTTTCAGCTCTATGTGCTGATGCTTTATCCACTAAGCCACACCGGATACTACCCCGGCGTCGGACAGAATTGTCTCTGATTAAGTTCCAACTCTTGGGTTACCTCTAGTGGCCACTCTCTGCACTAAGTCATAGATGTCTATGAATGTAGGACTGAAGTCCACACATGTGTTGAGGTGCACTCGTTATGAGTGACTAGTTGGCCGGGATCCGAAGGAATAAGTGGTCTTAAATCACGAAGTGATTTACATATATATTATTTTAATGTACCGAAGTACATATGATATTTCCATGCAGATATTCTGCGTTATCATACGATGAAAGAGTAATGGAGCGGAGAAAAATTCTCTCCGGCGCCGGAATTTGAACCCAGGTTTTCAGCTCTTCGTGCTGATGCTTTATCCACTAAGCTACACCGGATACTACCCCGGCATCAGACAGAATTGTCTCTGATTAAGTTCCAACTCTTGGGTTCCCTCTAGTGGCCGCCCTCTACACTACGTCATAGATGTCTATGAACGTAGGACTGAAGTCCACACATGTGCTGAGGTGCACTTGTTATGAGTGACTAGTTGGCCAGGATCCGAAGGAATAAGTGGTCTTAAATCACGAAGTGATTTACATATATATTATTTTAATGTACCGAAGTACATATGATATTTCCATGCAGATATTCTGCGTTATCATGCAATGAAAGAGTAATGGAATGGAGAAAAATTCTTTCTGGCGCCGGGATTTGAACCCGGGTTTTCAGCTCTACGTGCTGATGCTTTATCCAGTAAGCCACACCGGATACCACCCCGGTGTCGGACAGAATTGTCTCTGATTAAGTTCCAACTCTTGGGTTCCCTCTAGTGGCCGCCCTCTACACTGCGTCAGAGATGTCTATGAACGTAGGACCGAAGTCCACACATGTGTTGAGGTGCACTCGTTATGAGTGACTAGTTGGCCGGGATCCGACGGAATAAGTGCGGTCTTAAATCACGAAGTGATTTACGCATATCATATATATTATTTTAATGTACCGAAGTACATATGATATTTCCATGCAGATATTCTGCGTTATCATACGATGAAAGAGTAATGGAATGGAGAAAAATTCTCTCCGGCGCCGGGATTTGAACCCGGGTTTTCAGCTCTACGTGCTGATGCTTTATCCACTAAGCCACACCGGATACCACCCTGGCGTCGGACAGAATTGTCTCTGATTAAGTTCCAACTCTTGGGTTCCCTCTAGTGGCCGCCCTCTACACTGCGTCATAGATGTCTATGAACGTAGGACCGAAGTCCACTTTGATATGTCTAATTTTAATCTTGAGTAATATGGTAGATCAGAAGTCCACCCAGGTATCATTGGTCTTGTTACTAATAAAATTGCGTAATTGGACTGAAATTATTTGCTTTTGTTTTTATTTTTTCAGCCCAATTGTTATGCTAAAATCATCACAATTGAAGGTCAGAAGAAAATTGTTATTTATTCAAAACAACAGATAAGTGTTAACGAAGAGATAACATACGACTACAAATTCCCTATTGAAGATGAGAAGATTCCATGCTTATGTGGCAATGCACAGTGCCGAGGAACACTGAACTAAATCATTGTTGGTGTAGGAGGTTCATCATGTACAAAAAAAAATTAAATAACGCACTCTGCTTGATCCAAGCACAAATTGCATTAATTTATGATGTGGTAATCTTGGATGAGCGGAACATAACATCGATATTAAATGTGCATTCCAGTGATCCTACATGGAGTCTGGTGCTGCTGTGAGGATGCTGCAAACAATTAGCAAACTCGTTTACAGTGTGATTGTAAAGACCAAGTTGACTAATATAAATGTGGTTTAAATTTTTAACTAGGTGGAATTGACTTCCCAGCCTGGCCAATAGATGTACTTGTGTCGTGTACAGTGAGAGGAGTGAATGTAAAATCAACATATGCTAGAATAATAGCGTTATTCTAGCTGAAAGGGTGGACACTTAGTGCAGTGAAAGTGGTGTGTGAATTTTTTTAGACCTAATAGCTAACGCTTGAACAATATTGCAGTACGTAGAATCTGTCCCCATTGTACAGTTGAGAATGCCAAGAGTAAAACCCCCAGATTTTTTTTTTCCCCCCTTCCCGAATGATAATTTCTGCACATATCCTTTTGTTTTTCTTTTAGTTTAATTTTTTATAGGCATTGAAAGTTGGATGAATTTTGTGAATCTTGTTAATTATCTGTCAACGAGATCATGAACAATTTTGTTTATGGTCAAGAACCTAATGTGAAGTATATCAGATAAATGATACCAGTTTTTTAATATATACATATATATATTATATATTTGTAGAGTATGAGTATACATATAGCATAGAAACATAGCCATGTCCAAGAAAGAAAGAAAAAAAAATATTTTCTGATGAAATTAACATAATGGCATGTTTTTATCTTAAATCTATGCTTGAAAATCAATATATAGTTTTCATTTGATGTTTCAACTCTAATTACTGCAATTTTATAAACCAGATGTTCCTAAAGATCTTTTTATATAAAATCTTACAAAATCACTAAACTTATCTCAATGCAATGAACAACTCTATCTAAAATGACAGTTTGGTAATATATTATCAAAATTACTTAAAAGACCTCATAGAATCAACTTATATTTTATTAACAATTTCATAGCTACAGTACACCATCATGCCACCAGCCTGGAATAAAATATCACACAGTCATGCAAGTTCATGAAGGCATGTTCACATTTGATTGCTTGGTGGTATTTTCAGCTTGGAGATGTTGCATGTCAAGTTGGCTCTGAGCAATATCAGCAAGAGCTGCCTGTATTTGTTCCAAAAGAACTTCCCCACGCCTTACAACTTCTTCCAGTCTTTCTCCTGCTTCCTTGTTGTCTTGCTCCAATCTTCTGAGACTTGCCACCTAAACGAAAATTATATATTAGCTGTTACTTAGGCTATAACATTTCGTACTCATTGAAAATTACTAAGCTGCAACTTCAAAATACGTCCAGAGTTCTAAAATCAGTACAGTAGAAACCCAATATAGCGTGGTCTGATATATCACAAATTTGGATACAGTGGCAAAAAGTATGTCCTCCAAGAAAAAATACCATTATTAGTGAAATTCGTAACTACAGAGATTCAATACAACAATAATAGTACATTATGCAAAGAGCCTATAATGGTAGTAAGACGCAAGTGTTTATGAAATGAGCTCAAGCGAGTTTCATCATTTTCATACGAGCATCTTAATTACCATTATAGGAAAGTTTCATACGACTTTTTATGCTCGACCATATTTCAAACTTGAAATTATTCACAAGTATTCATGTTATGGTTATGTGAGGAGCAGAACTGACCTGAAATGTGTGCAGACGCGAAAGTATTGATTTTTTTCCGAGGCACAAATGTCATTGACTTTGATATAATCTAGAGAATAACATGAACATTAGTCTTGATATAACCTGGAAATTGATTTAGAATTGAAAAACGAGATGACAAATTGAATTTATTTGAATATTATTTACAATTAACGCAAATTATTATAGTAACAGAACATAACCTTCTGCGACAGTATTGGATTTCCAGCCTCCGTGACTTTTCGCTAATTGTCTTTAGATTGCATATCCGAGAATAATCGATACTTGCGGTTTTATAATGGTACAATGGTGATGTCTCATTGGCTGAACAACTGAATTATACTGAATAGGTGTATGTACTTTAATGAGGTGCATTAAAGGGCTACTACCAGGTGTATAGTTACTACATTTCGGCATGGTCGAGCATAAAAGTCATTACAATTTATCACTGAACTTATTTCGATTTTAGAGACAGTCCCATGACATTTTTAGTCCCCTTTTACTGTAATTCTGCATGACATGAATGTTTAAATTCTGAACAGTTCTGTGAAGTGCATGGAATTCCTAACCGTTTAAAATGAAAATTTTCTATTGACTATGCAGCAAACAATTTTGGCTATTTTCAGAAAACTCTTAATAAAGAGTTCTATTTTTATTCCCTAAACACTAGTAAAAACCCTCGCCTCTTTGTCACAGGTGTATAGCCTTAATCATACAGTACATTCGTGTATTATTGAGTCTTGCAGTCAGTACATGTGTAATGTCTCGAAACAAAAGCATATTTAGTTTGTGAAGTTTATTACGTCAGTGCAGCAACCAGAAGAAACAAAGGGTGGCTGAAAGGTGGACATAAACTTGGAAGTTCTGTCAGTCTATATATATCACCTCCCGATATATCACAGATAAGCTATAACACGGGTGAAATACATCTCCTAACAATCACGTTACATCAGGGGCTTCTACTGCATTATATATTTTTTTTAACAAAACATCAGCTTTGGTAAGTCAGAAATACATAGGAGGAAGCAAATTTCCATGCTAATTACATGGAACAGATTGAAGAAATATCTTATCTTCGACAGTTATTTACAAATATGACATATCAGATTGCTTGACGTAAAATATTCAATCAATATAAAGTATTGCAGAATTATGACTATCATATAACATATACTATCTTCATTCTGTTTTCTGGAAATAGTACAAAATGGTAAGTTAATATACCCTCTTCTTACAATGACTCACAAAGCTAAATACCACAAAATTATGAAGTTTAAGGACAAAAATGCACACTCTGGTAAACAAGTTTAATTCATAGCCATTTACTAGTAACGATGATAGACAAATGTATCAAATATTTCATTCTATACTTATTACAATGATACAATATCGTTAAATGTTGACAATTTTAAGAAACGATGCAAGTCTTCATTTTCTTATAGAGTAAAATAAGCTTGTTATGTAAGAAAAGCTTATAATACAAAACTAACAAAGTAATTTAGTTACTAAAAGGTAATGTTAGCATTTGCAGCACAATGTAGGCTATTACGTAGGTAAGTTACAGCTAAATGACCAACAGTGCTAAGTGGACTTCATTGGAAGACAAGACACAAAATGGGTTAAATGTGAGTCAGTGAAAATCAACCAACCATATTTCTGACAAATACTGCGTTTTCGAAAACAATACGCAGAGAAACAATGGAGATTGGATACTGTTATGAAGAAATTGAGAGGTGACAGACTTGTGAAGTCTGTCATTTCGCGTAAATGAGATTAGGATGAAATTAGCACAGCGCTGAGGTAGTTCTGGGGAGTTCAGAGGTGAAAATTGTTTCGTTTCATTTATAAGGTTTTTTTTTTTTTTTTTGGGAGATGCAGTTGATCGTACATGCAAGTCAACCAAATCTAATCTGTATATACAAGGTGTACAAGCGGAGTACGAAAGGAATTACCTCATTGCTAGTGATGTTCATATGTAGGGGAAACTTATAGGCAAAATGTGTGAGAATAATAATCATCATCATCATTCCCGAAATAACTTGAGAAAACATTACCTTGACAAACGGAAACGAAAAATGAACCACAATGAAATAGATTAGATGAAGCCTCAGAGTTTTTCTTCACAAAATAAACTATGCAGGTACTATATAGGCCTAGTACAGTTTTCGTGAAATATAAAATTCTTTACTCTTTCATGTTTTATTGGCAACGCGACATAATCAAAAAGAACAAGTTCTGAAGACATTCTAACTACTTCAGCACAAATAAGGTAATATTTTATTATTTTTCTCCTCGGTCGCAGCGGCCATAAGTAGGCATATTTACCGCTTTGGCGAAGTTTACCTCATGTGTAGGACTATGTATTGTAAAGTTTTATACTCCGGATTAACAATAAACATTCATCATAATACTTAATCGTTGCGTTTCATACTTCATACAAAAAGGAATCCAATAAAATGACATCAACTTACAAAGTACCACATCCTAAAAGCACATACCTGAAGATCTGTGGATGAGTCTTCATTGGGAAGTGATTCTATAAGTACATCTATATCCTTCGCACACCTAGCAATTAAGGTTGCGAACAAGTGTGCATAATCTGAAATAAAAAATTTATCAATAATTACGTTTGAAATTCATGTATTAAATATATAGGGGAAATCAAACTCTCACCTTCTTGTTGTTGCTGCTGCTGTGGCGTTTGTGAGCCACTTCGATCAAAACCTGGAAATTTACTTGGAGTAGAATACTGCTGCAGAATACCAATACTGTTACAAAAATGATCAGCTTGCTGAAAACAAAAAGGCAATAAAACAATTCTTTCTTCCTTAACCTTAAATTTAACTATGTGACATGATAAAAATTTGCAGTTGGCATTTTAAGTACAAAACTTGCTAGCAACATTACCTGGTTTATAGTGTCTTGCAATTGTGTTAACCTATCCGCCATTTTTAATTTTAATTTTCACATTTCGTGTTGGAGAACTCAAAACTATTCACTGTGTGATTACCAAACGAATGACAAAAGACCACTTGACGCAATGGATACAGTTGGGAATAGGTAGAGTTTCGGTTTTTCAAATTCCCTTCCGGATTATACGCCTTCTATGCTCCTATGACTTCAACCTGTGATTCTACCTGTCCATTCCTCGTCTCTACCCTGAGTCGACAACAATATCTGTCAAAATCAGAGCCTGGTCAAAATTAATTAAAATCATGTACTAAACAACATGAATTAATTTTGGTGAAATTTCAGTATACGGATACCTCATTGATAACTTAGAGGGAAAGGACGATATCCGTGTTCTGAATTTGTTATTATCATTCAAGTAATATTGAATAATTCCGCTAAACTGGAGAAAATGTATGCAAGCGCAAAAATTTGGTATGTGCTGCCAGAGCCATCTACAAACGAAATCAGAGAGTACAGTAACCTTCAACACGGCCGTGTCTTCAACATTCTCTCATTCCGCTATTATTCTTTCATTTTCTGTCTATGCACGGCCGACTTGATGCTCACTTCGCTTTTCGTGGTCTTACCAAAGAGTTTGGGTCTCACCGTCTCATGAAAAATTACAGTACAATCCCATACCACATATTTTACAAGGAAATAAAATACACATATCATAGGATGGATTTTGTTATACAATATGATGTACTTCTTTAAGAAATTTTTAGTAATGTGTCACAGAGATAATCCCAAATGTATGTATATTTGACTTATTATTCTCATTTCCTGTGTGGGTGAACCCCCAAAACTTCGATTTCCGCTTCCGCAAAGTTCTTGCGCGATCATTAGCAAAGGAGAAAGAAGCGTGTTGCACGTTTCGTGTCTATAAGGACTTAAAGGTATATTAGTATGTAGTTTTACTGTTTTACAGTATTATTATTTGAAAATAAATAATGACAAGTTGTTGTAGGAAAATCGAATCTCTTCAAAATTTTGTTGCAAATGTGATTTTGAAACATCTCTACCACGTTACAGTACAATGTGTTGATTATAGTTATAGTCTGCTTTTTACTTCTTATTTATGTAGGACATTTATTATGTGACCAAATTACAAACATAGGGCTTGTTTATTAATTTTTAAGTCCTGTGACGATGCATAAAATATATATTTTATTTCAGAATGCGTTACGTGGCCGCTTATTTGCTTGCTGCCCTTGGCGGCAAAGACAACCCCAGTTCTGCAGATATTGAAAAAATTCTGAGTTCTGTTGGCATTGAAGCCGATGGAGAAAAGCTAAAGAAGGTGATCAGTGAGCTGAATGGCAAGAATATAGAAGAGCTGATTACTGCTGGTATGTTTTGTGCTGCAGTGAAAGGCTATTAATTTTGCTCTGTGGACGGGGTGTCGTATTTATTTCTACGGGGCGCTTCTTAACAGGCATGTAGAGCGTGCAACTTGAACAAGGATCTTAATGTAGTCACTGATATTAAATAGGATGTCTTTGTTAGAAAATATTTGTATTTTGCATCTCTGAATTCTTGAAAATGAGCACGTGTATATGAGAGTTTGATTTCCAATGCTATACCATATGTTAAATTCGGGGTTTAATTATAATACAAGTAATGTTTATGCCTAAGATACGGGAAGATAAATACCACATGCACGAAGATTGTTTCGGTTTTGTGAACTATATTTGCTATCGGATGATTTATAGCTACAAGATTTCCGACGTTTCTGACACCTTCGTTTTGTAGGCTCTTTTCTGAATAAAGATTTGGAAAAGAAGTTTAATTAACTATAATCTGATCTTCATTGGTTATTGCACAGAATTAATCTGACATTTGTTACATTGATATTGCGATTTTCCTTACATTGTGGTAAAATATGTTTACTCACAAAGAGGCCTGATGGTGAAAGTTTCATGTTCACCGCTGTGGAATAACGATTAGCATTCCTGACCGTGAAACGAGTGGACCCGGATTCAAATTCTGGTTGGGACAAGTTACGTGGTTGAGGTTCTCTCCGTTGTTTTCCTTCACCCAATTAAGAGCAAATGCTGGGTAACTTTAGGCCCAGGATCCTGGACTCATTTCGCTGGCATATCATTCAGACACTAGATAACCACAACACTTGCTAAAGCGTCGTAAAATAACCCACTAAAAAACATGGCGGAAAGGAAAGATAAAGATCTGCAATAAGTTACATATGTATATATGCATTCATTTTTTATTCTATTTATTTTATACATTTTGAAATAAAATTGAAGCTTTGCTTAAATTATTTTTTTTTCTAATCTCTTTATAGTATCGGAATGCCAAAGTGAAAAAGAAGTTCAGGCTGCCCAAAATGAAATAGTCCTACTACGTGTGCAATATATTGTACTTAATATTCTGTTTTATTTCCAGGCCGAGAAAAGCTTGCGACAATGCCTGCTGGTGGCGGTGGTGGCGCTGCACCTGCCGCAGGAGGTGGACCTGCTGCAGCAGCAGCAGCTGCACCAGAGAAGGGTTAGTGTAACAAACGTTTGGTGCATTAAGTAAGACAATCACATTTCAAAGATGTTCATGGTTTTAAAAGGACGGTTTAGAAATAGTGCAAACCAATGATCTTTTTTGTGAAAGAATAGTAATAGATCATTTCAAGTTCGTGAGATTAATAAAGAGTATTTTAACACTAAAAATATATCTTTCGAACATTTGATTACTGAGTAGTTCAAATGCTTAGCGCAATAACTGTTGGGAATATCATGCCATGATGATTTTTTTTAATCACCATCTTTCGACTGAGTTGTTGATGATCTTTTTTTTTCTGAGTGCGTGATAATTAACAAACGGGTATACTTTTAACGTTCTGTTTTCATATTTTAATGGCAGTTTATTTTTTTTTTTTTTTTGCAGAGGAGAAGAAGGTTGAGAAGAAAGAAGAATCCGAATCAGAAGATGACGACATGGGCTTCGGTCTCTTTGATTAAACTTCATTACATTCTTGTATGTTGATACAGATATATATTTGTATGATTTTGTTATGAAGTACATTGTAACAAAGCATGTAAGCGTTTAATTTCCTTGCTTTATTTTTATGAACTTTGGTATGAAATAAAGATAAGAGTAAAATTTATTTCACTTGTTTGAATTATGTATGTGCTGTGTTGGTATGATGAAGTAAGATTCTAATCACCATCTTTCGACTGAAGAAGGCTGATGTCTTTTCTTGGCTGACAACACAGTCCTATCTAAAATATGTAAGTAATATGTGAAAGTTAATTTCTAACACCGTATTTTCTTTTGTTGCAGTGTCACCAGAAGACTAATTACATTCTACAATCTTTCTTTTTTTTATAACCTTGAGGTGTAACATTGTTAATAAATTAATGAAGTTGAGATGCAAGTGTTTCATTTTTTTCCTCTCCTATCCTTGTTAATAAATAAGAATGAAGTAGTGTGATATGTTTCGGGTTTCCTACCCAAAGTGAAATAGGGTGGAAAGTTGAGATTCCTTATTCTTTATGAGGGGATTATCGTAAATGATAAGCTGAGATTACATTTATTTTCAAAGAGGGGTTTGTGATTGTAAATGGCAAGTTGAGATTCCTATTCTCTCATATTTAGGGTTAGGAGTCGAAGTTTCAATCGGAAACTTCAAAATCTAAAGTGAAGTTAAGGTTTATATTTGGGTACGTTTGCCGCCACAATTTAAAAGGCACTACAAAATTGGAAGGTGGGGAGGAATGTGATTTTACTTGTAGTTCAATTTGAAGTAATTACGTCGCTAGTAAAGCCCGAACATCAATAAATGCCTATCATCATGCGCAGGTTGCTCATGTGGCAGGTGACGTCATCAGATATTCATCCGCGGCGAATTTTAGAGTTTCCATCGTAATTATATTCTTATGATTGAATGCAATATAGGAAATGAGACACAGATAATTTTCGTTTATTACATTTTAATTTACTCGGTTGATTTTTATGGACATATTTATACAGGAAATTGTTCTAATGTTCGAGAGCAATTTCAGAACTATTTTCACTATGTGGTGGGAAGCCATGTTGGGTGGCAGTGAATGGTACTCTCAGTTGTGAATGTGAAGTTCTGTGGTAGAATATACTTATTTAGGTTTATCTGAAAGCAGTGCAAAGCAACATTTCACACTGGAGTCAGTACAGCATTAACCATCATGTCGCAAATGTTACCTATACGTTTTCAAGAGCATCTACAGGTAATTGAAAGTCGGTCAGACGCCCCTTATTAATACCGCAGCCGAAAAATTTTCCATTTGTGTATTGGAGTACTTTGTTTTATTTATGTCTTATTTATTGGTATGTGAATAAGTGTAATAGCTCATACGATTTTTATGTAACATTTTTACATGAATTTTATGAACAGTTTTGTATATTCGTAAAGTATCTTCCACTGTGACAGTTGGCAGAAGACAACAGCGTCTTGCCATGTACGTCCTGTATGTGACTTTACGTTATGCCTTGTTTCATCATATCTAACATAATTTTTTACTGAAACCATGGTCCGAAAATTGTCTTCATTTGTAATTTAATTCGTATTTGTATTTAAACAAACATATTTGACATTTATTTTAAACTTTTAGCGTTACACTTTGGTGCCACTCCTATTTCGTCATCAGCCCGGAAATATGCACTACTGAACTTATTGACATAATACCGTTAATTAATTGATGAAGTGCTCAGTTCAGAAAGTTTTAGTTGCCATTTGTTTAGATTTTATGTAGACCCCCGTTCACTTCGTTTATTCTGGTGTAGGCCTACTGCTATATGCTAAAATGGGCCCTCGTTTTCATGTCCTATTAGGAAGTAGAATAATTGAAATTTTCGTTTTTTAATGTTTATTTTATTGTAGCATGGTTGAAAAGTTTCGTGAAATATACTAGTTCATAACCTATCAGTCTTTACATTCTTTTGCAGTACAGCATAATGTATGTACGGCATTTTCTTTTTTTTTTTTTTGATTGGGGTTAGGAGGAAAGATAGCTTACGTGCACACATTATCATGTGAACAAGAATACAAAGCTATAGTCCGTATTTTTTATTATTATTTTTTTTTTTTGCTGATATTCATTTTTAATCGTGTAGACCTCCCACGTTGAACTGAGCATTAATGTACTGGTAATTAATTCATGAATAATGCCGGTAAGGCTCTTCTGCCAGATTGACAATCACGTGGCACATTTTGAGCCAACTTAATACGTGTGATTGCAAAGAATAGGTATAAATACGAGATAGAGATGATACAGAGGAAATTCGGACAAAAAGCGATAGGCTAGCTGCATGTACTCTCTATTTTGTTGCCATCAGTAATATTGGGTATAATTTAAAGAACCTAAGTACCGGTACTGGTATTTTAAATTTAAAATAAATAATGTTGTGATTGTATGTTCGTACTGGTCAAAACATGCAAAATAGCGAAGTCTTTACGTGTGATATTCTGTGTAGCCTCTTTAATGTTCAACTTTATGAACCTTTATTTAATAATATAATACAGACTACAACAATATCATTTAAACAGACTTCAGACTAGAACTCACTACTCTTATGTTTCTGCAGTTCATCTTAGCTTTGTAATAAACACAAACTGTACAGTACGTAAACTAAACTATCATAAATTTGTAGGCTACATGAGGTTTTGTTGTAATGCGATAGACATTGAGTATAGTGGATGAGAGTTTGTCCTAGTTCATATTCTAGACACTTAAAGTGCCTACCTGATCTGACGTTGTTTTTCTAAACGTACCGGTATGTGGAGATGCAGAATCTTTCAGTGTTAAACATAGATTGAATATCGATGACTAGAAAGTTCTATGAGATTTGTGGTAAACAGACTGCGAGGCAGGTTTTCCCCAAGTAGGCTGCTGTACTTCAGTTTCTCCTGTTACTTCAGATTGTATCATTAACACTAAAAATATCGGATAATTTCCAAGATTCTTTGGCTAAACTAGCGCTGAAGTAGTTCCCTTCATATTCTGCATATACGAATCTGTAACAGGTTAGTTTAGGCTTTTATTATGCCTTGCATATACGATCAACTGTATCTCCACAAAAAATTCCTTATAAATTCAATGATTTTCACTTCCGAAATCATAGGAACTACCTCAGTGTTAGTTTCACCCTAATACCGTCATTTCCGTGTAACAAATCTTGGAAATTGTCAAATATCACAACCGAAACTTTAAATACATTCTGTTCTTTCAAAAAGTAGGGAACTATTAATTTTATTATTAATGTTGTACAGTGGGCTACCAGTACAATTAAAATTAGAAAATAATAAATAGATTTGATCATTCCTGTAGGTTCTAATTGGCACTCTTAAAATTACCTTCACATTGGCCAGAATTGCATTTTTACCGTATAAAACAGCTTTGCAATTGGCATGAACTACTTGATAAATATGAATTAGGGCCTATAATGTTGATTGTTGCAGTAGAAATGCTGTGCTACATAGAATCTGTTGTCAGTGTTGCTGAACTTATTTTAAAGCTTCATAAATAATTAAAACAAAGCTATAGGTCTATCAGTCAGTTATATTGAACTGTAACCGAGACCATGATATTTTCATGACCATCAAACGCCATCATCAGTTCATTATTGTTCTAGGCACACTGATCTTCAGCTTCACAGTCTACTTTGTGAAGATAACTAATTGGCCTAAGTTGTGGAAGGTTTTTAGCCTGTCGTACCACCTCTGACTTCGAAGACATTGCAATTGCCACATTTGCTGGTTTTGACTTGTAGTTTTATTTTTTATTTTTTTTGGATACCATAGCACGTAACCCACAGAATTCTCACTGTACTTGGCCGTAACAGGCAGCCCATTATTTTGTTTGCCTATCTCTTGGGATGGGCACCACTAAGATTAAATATTTCTGAAAGCCACCTTGAAACTTTGAATTAGTTTTCTAAATTCATTTGTTGTTTCGTTCATGAGGATGCTTCTTGAAATATAGGCTAGGTAAATCATTGCAGAGTTTCAACTAGGTACTTGCTGTAATATACAGAACACTGTAGGCCATTGACAATTCTTCTGTACTGTCTGCTAGTACAGGAGTAGAATGAACTCTGGTCATGGTATGGCTGAAGGATTGCATCAATGAAGAAAATTTATGACCCCATCAGGAATCGAACACGCGACTTTCATCTTCTAGTGCAACACTTAAAACTGTTATGCTACAATACACACCCTCATTGTACAGCAAAGCAAATTTAAAAATTGATGTTAGATCAGTAGGTCTAATGTTTTCAGTGATTTTCATCTTTTAGTTTATATTCAATTGTCTCTCTATTACAGATTACAAAAGACTGCCAGAAAATTTTTTCCTATTTCCGAATTGCCCAATATGTAATCAGATAAATGGTATACCTTATTTTTTTTCATGGAGTGCAGTTTCATAGAAAGGACTTTGCCGACAGACCTTCTACTGCCCCCTACTAATTGATTGTCATAAATAAATGTCTTCCTTACTGTGACGGAAATATTGTCTTCTCTTGTTAGTAACCAATCACAACCCTCGTTCAGAAGAATTGACAGGTGCCCGTCAAATCCACGTGGAGGCAGAGTTGCCGCATCTTTTCCCAATTTCAAGAATCCCGTCAGTTTCACTGCATAATTTCGAAGGTCACCAGGATTGTGACAACTGTGCAATGTTGGGGCGAAGGGACAGGATGGAACTGTCAGAGTTGTTTGTGTAGAAAGCCACAAATCTGTAAGTGGGTGTTCAAAGGAGCCACCGAACTGCACTCCTTGAAATAAAATAAGGTATACCTATTGTTTAATGTAGTGCTTTTGAATCTTTCAACTTAAATTTTCCTGTTCATCTGACATTCAGCTATGACAATGGCCATTGATAAGTTGATTTTTATTTGGTTTTGACATTGCCATACTGAATGATCTTTCCAACAATGTTTGAAACATCATATTATATTGATATTTTTAACATTGAAAAATCTTGTAATGTCGAAAAACAGTCCTTTTATGATCAAGGCTTTAAAATTCAGGGTAAAAATTTCACTAGTCATCGTGGTCGAGCCCAAGTAATGATTCTAAACCTATATTCATTCCATGAAGAAAAGATCCTTTTAAACTGCTGATAACGTTCTAATCATTAAGGTATTAATCATATTGAAACAATGTGAATGTTGAAGGTGGGACAGAAGAGCTTGGTAAAATTTACTTAGCAGTGTTTAGTCCGCCCCCTCCACAATACCAATCTCACAGAATTTCTAGGAGATTATTGTGCTTACAGGTTGATAGTATGAACTGTTCCTTACAGTATTTCTCAGCATCTAATATACTTTGTAAAAAATTACTTATTTCATCCACTCAATATAATACAGAGTAGAGAATAGTGATAACAGTAGTAATACATGCAGTAGAATTGTATAATGATAATTTAAACTTAAACAGTTACAGTCCAATACTACTCCACAATAAATAACCTGAAAATCTCTGTAAAACAAAAAAGCATTTACAGTATCAAAGAAAACTTAAAATGGATACCGGTAGTAAAGTAGTAGAGCAAGTAATGAAATGCAAATAACTAGACACAGATTAATAACACAAGACAATAATTGATGAGGTGATAGGCCTACACTTCTCTCAAGACCTGAAATATGTCCATGAAGTTTAGCTAACGAATTTAAATCATTTCAACAGAAATGCTGTATGTCAACAGTAGGCAATGTTTTTAGTTATTACACTTTGTCTAAATAGCTACTGTATGTAGGTCTAATTTCGAATTGTTCACTTCTTTGAGGTCTGAACACATTCACAGCACTGTTATTTGATTTAATGTAGCTTAGGTTACATGCAGATTGAATTTTTCGACTAGTATATTTCAGACGACTCAATTTTGTTAATATGTTTCTGATAAGTAATGTAGAGCTCTTCACTCATAGAACTTCAAAAAATATTTGAGCATTTGCTTTAAACTAGGTTTGTAATGGCTGTCCTATGTAATGAGGAAAACTGGAATTGAAGTCCGTGATTTCGTCTATAGATTTCCAGATAAATTTTAATTAAATTCTGAATAAAATTTTAATTAAATTCTGAATACGAACGCAACTAACACGATTTTTGAGTTATCAAGACTTTACATGTGTGGGTAGATGCTTGCTAAAGGTAGCATTTTGTATCAGGAATCCTGAAAGTCTCAAACTGAATTATCTTTTTGGTTGGCTCTCTCATCTTAACGAATCATTACAAAATCATTTTACTTATTTTTCTTCGAGCACGTAAAGAAATGTCTATAGAAACTTTTTTTTTTGTATTAATCATATCTGTGTAGACTTTTTATCTCTATGTAGGCCTGTAACATTTCAACATAAGTCCTTATCAATGAATCGTTAGTAATTTGTGATAAGTTCGCTTCTGAGAAGTAAATTTATTCATCACACTTGCTAGCCTATTATAAAGGCTTCTCACGCACCTTCTTATCCTCGGCAATTCATGAGAGAGTAGGGAAATGCGTATTTATAACATAATATGCAGCGATATTTTACTACTTAACTTATTATTTCCAGAACATGAATTTTACCAGCAATCGAAAAGTATTGGGAATAAATTTGAATAAGGAACAAAAAAAAGTTTCCTTCCCAGGCAGGATTCGAACCACGAAAGTCTTAGTTACCAGTCTGTCGTGCTCTGGAGTGAACAAGGCTCTGAAATCAGCTACAAGGATCGGTCCGGTTTTTTTTGCCGCTACTATACATAGCCTATTTTAAGTTTCATTCTGTTATCCTTGTAAATTATTATTGTTGTAAGTAACGGATTAGGTAAGTTTGTTTTAGGATGTGAAACAAGAATGGTCTTCTTACTTCAAAAGCTTTTTCATAATCTGTGAAGAGAAAAATGGGTTTATAGATTAGTCTCGTTTCTTTCCTAATAAGAGCCAAGGCTGCATTAATATAAGATCGTCCCGACGAAATCCTCGTTGGGCTTTATAAACGTTTCAAATTTATTTCATATTTTTACAATCTTATAATAAGAGTTCAGAGGACTTCACTGCCTATAGTTACTGGGATCTTTATCGTCTTTTTAAATATTGGGATAATGATGTCATTCCATTCTTGGGGAGTTTCTCGTGAGACATTAATTTCATTAAGAATTAATGACATGTTAAATTTTTCTGACGAATACTGGGATGTAGGCTACGTTGTTCAGAAGGTAGATTGTTTTCCACTGAGATTTTTCCGTTTTTTAATTTGTTCAAAGCCATTTCATGAAAGATCCATCTACCGGTAATTAAATGCAGATCTCGTATTCCAAAACTGCCCTAGTATTTGAAGTGCTTAAAATTCTTACCATAATATGGTGGTGGGACTGATTTCAATAGTAATTTGATCAAGAATTGTGGTTTGAACACGGAAAACATTTTGAGCAACAATATTCAAAGAGATACATTCTTCTTTTGTAGATGACATTTTTCCTATCAGTGGACTGGCTATGAAAACGAACTACCTTGCAATTGTATCTCTGGTAAAGCTGCAGATTTTGGTGCTATTAAATGCATAGAAATTCCAAGATCTACGGAGTTGTTTCTTACAGGACATTCCAGGATAAAGCTAGAGCTACATTAGCAAGGAAAGTTTTTTATATATAAATTTTTCACTGTCACACTTTCTGTATGAATTGAATTTGTTTTCGATTGTGTACACCTAATATACGTTATGTACATCAAGCACAACTTACATATAAAATAATTTATAAACCAACGTTAATTGTGTTCGACTTTTCGTGAATAGACCTAGGCCTAAATTTAGTTCGTGTGCTTTCTCCTAAATTCGACCCTCACAAGTATTAACGTTGTAACTCACTTTCTTCCATTTTTCAGGAGAAGCAAATGAAGTTTTAAAATGGTCGTGTAAATCAGTGTATACAGATAGTAACAATAAGATTTTAAATTCGATTGGGAAGGTTTAGAGCTGCAATGATAGTACTGGAAGAAAAAGAAACAATTTAAGACCATATTAACTAGCATAACTCAAAACCATAAAAAAAATTGAGTTACAATGTTAATATTTGGGAGGGTCGAATTGTCTTTCTTCCAGTCGCGGTTAAGAATAACCAGGATTTTAAACTTCTCTGTACCTGTTAAACTAACCAATATTGTAAGTTAAGTGTCTGCAAGAAGGATGCATTGTAGGCGGAGAATGTTAAAGGGTAACTTTTTGAGCAGTTTTGCATCAACTTCGGCGATTTTGCCTGGTATATTACAGTATTGGCTATATGGTTAAAGATCGTATGTCGTTATGA